>NW_008629264.1:40924-79692 GCF_000691845.1 Merops nubicus
TGTACAGTGGTGGAACTTTGGCCAGATGGTTCTGTGCACCACAGATGGTCGCTGAGGCAGCAGCTTGCTGTGCTGAGTCAGGACAGCACTGGAGCAGCTCCTGCATGCAATCCAGAGCAGCACCTTCCTTTGTGCAGATACAGCAGTCTGCAGAATTTGGGCTTTCAATCCAAAAAGTTATTTCAGCTCTGTTAGAACACAGGACTTTGAAAGAAGAAATGAGTAAAGCGCATCAGCTGTGGGAACAATGAGTTTCATATTCTGCACAGATCAAAGATGGAGTGTCACTTAAAAACCATCAGGCATCTGAACATTCGAGGCATTTGAAGATGACCCAACTGTAGTTCGGTTTGGAGAAATTCTCATTTCTTTGTTAGCAGAACACCAATTCCTGTTTGAAGCATATTGTCTGGACTATAGATGTGTTTGCCACTCAGGAAACTTTCCCTAAGCCACTGTTTGTGTTGCTGGGTGAGTTGCTCTGCAGTCAGAGGCTCCTGGTTCAGCCTGTGCAGGCTCCTGTCTGAATTTCCTTCTGCCCAGTGCCTCTACATATTGCTTTTGCTGTAAATCAAAGAGAAATTTGAGCAAAGATATTTGTTATTCTGTTTACAGCCCTAAGGTTTGTGACCTTTCCTGGATGTTGTACTTTCAAGGACTTTTTAGTGAAGAATGAATCTTGTCTGTAGCAACAGGGAGCTGCCTGTGACGTCTGTATGTGTATTGATATACACAGAATATATATATACACAAAGCTGATCTCTTCTCCTGGGTATCCAGTGATAGGACTCCATGGAAAGGTTCAAAGCTGCACCAGGGGAGGTCTAGACTGGACATTAGGAAGCATTTCTTCACCAAGAGGGTGGTCAAACACTGGAATGGGCTTCCTAGGGAAGTGGTCAATGCCCCAAGCCTGACTACTGTTGAAAAGTTATTTGGACAATGCCTTTAACAATGCTTTAACTTTTGGTCAGCCCTGAACCGGTCAGGCAGTTGGCCTAGATCATTGTAGATCCCTTCCAGCTGAGATATTCTGTACTATACACTCCTTCTTCCATGAGAACAAAGACAAGGTGTATTGTGATGACTATATGCCCTAAAAGTGGCCATTCCCAATTTCTGTAGTTACTTAGTCTTTATTGTTATTTCTATATGCTCTGAAGTGGGTAGAAAATGGTTAAGTCTTTAGATTATTTCTACAAGATTTGGACACTTCCTATTCTAAAGAGTTGAGCAGATCCTGTCCAAAGGGGCTAGAGGATAATAGTTGAATACATGGAGAGACAAGGTGAGCTGAGAAGCTGCAGTTATGGGAGCACAGTGTGTGATACTGGGGGTCACACTGTTGTTTAGGATGGGAAAGAGAGGAGACCGATGGTCATAGGCTTAATATAAATGTAGGTTTCAGTGCTGAGCTGGATCTCCATCTATAAACATGCTTTTCCAAATCTGCCAGAGGTTGAGTGCATCAATTAAGCAATTTTTAATTAGCAGTTGGAAGCGCATGGCTGAGAGGGGCTCTGGGAAAAAATCTAACCAAAAAAAGATGAATGAAAAGATCAAGAAAAAGCCATTCCCTTTTGCTTTTCTGGTTTATGGGTCCCTGAATCCAGATTCCTCTAGTTTCTCCACTGGCAATGCTGTGTGCGAACACTGTTTCGTGATGCTGCAAAAATAGGGGGGTAGCTTTATGGATTAAAATGAGTCAGTAAAATGTATACTGACTCGGTGGATAGGCCAGAGATTTTCACTTTATTTTTACAGCTATTTAACCAAGGGAACGCAATACAGCAGGGGGCTATGCATTTGAACTTCAGGGAGAGGAAAAAATGTGGCTTACCACTTCAACAGGTATCCCGATTTTGTTTGAAGAAAAGTTGCAACTTCAACAGGTAGTTCTCCAAATGTAAAAATACCAGTTTAATTGCGACCAATTTAGCATGATTGCTTTTATTTTAGAGCATCACGAGGATGAATCACACTGAGATAATTGGCTTGAATAAACTGTCCCTACCTATGCAAATAAAAATGGAAAAATTGGATTTATTCTGAACATGTGGTGTTCAGGCAGGAGGGAGAAGCTTCCAGTGATATTGAGGCTGAAGGGTAAGATTAGTGCTCATCATCTGCATTTATTAGCACTTTAAAAAATTTATTTCATATGCAAAATGTCCTAGAGAATTTCACCTTTTAAAAGGAATCCACAGTGTTGTAAATACAGTCATCTCTGTTGAGTGCTGAGTAAAACTGTGGAATAACTTTTGAATATTGTGTAATTGTCCTCACCTTGTTCAACTGTTGATAACGTGTGGGGGAGTTCCGAGAGACAAATACTGCTTGGAGGTTTAAAGTCGGTAGTGATTTGCTCTTGAAGGTTTTAATTTTGTGGGGGTGTGTTTGTTAAGGTTTAATACAGCTTCAGGCAATTTCACCACGACGTATTAATACGATTTATAAAATTGTACTTTTTGGCAGAAAGGGTTGTCAAGGATTTTTCAGACTTTTTCCTGTTTCTATGATGCCTGTGGCCATAAAGGTTTTTGAAAGAGGTAGAAGCGGTTTTCCCTGACTGAGATAAAGATGACCATTTCCAGGGACTCCTGCCTGCATTCCAGGCTCCATCTCCATGTGAGCAAATTGCCCTAACCTGTGCTCACATCTTTACTAGAGGGGTTCACGCAGTTTTAGCAAACATGGAAGAGCTGCAGAGATTCCTGACAAGTTTTTAGAGAGGGCAAAGGAGAGTGTGCTGATTTCTGTGTTTTAATTGGATCATGAGAAAAACATCTTTCAGAATACTCTATTCTTTTTTATAATGTTGGTTTTGTTTTGGTTGTGTGTTTTTTTTTGTTTCTTCTTTTTTTGTGGGTGGTGTTTTGTTGTTTGTTTGTTTGTTTGTTTGTTTTTTAAACAATGGTTGTTTTGCAAGTATTAGACTACAAAGCCAATATCTTAAAAAAACTAAAGCATGCTTGTGTGTATTATGAACAAGGTGTGTTTAGGGACTGGAGCATCTCAGTGCTCAGGAAATGCTGAGAGCCCTGGGGCTGTTCAGCCTGGAGAAGAGAAGACTGAGAGAGGATCTGATCAATGCTCACCAGTATTTAAAGGGTGGGTGGCAAGAGAGTGGGGCCAGACTCTTGTCAGTGATGCCCAGTGACAGGACAAGGGACGAAAACTGGAACTCAAAGCGGTTCTGTCTGAATGGTAGGGAAAACTGCTGTGAGGGTGCCCAAGCCTGGAGCAGGCTGCCCAGAAAGTCTCCTTGTGGAGTCTCCTTCTCTGGAGACTTTTAGAACTCGCCTGGACTTGATCCTGGGCACCCTGCTGTGGGTGACTCTGCTGGAGCAGGGGGGTTGAACAAGATGATCTCCAGAGGTCCCTTCCAACCCCTACCACTCTGTGATTCTTTGTGTTGCTGCTGGTGGGATTGCACACAACTCCTCTGAAGAGGGGAAAGAGCCTTTGAAAGTGCCTGGTGCTTTCCCAGCTCAGCACTCCAGGGAGATGACAAGTGGGGAAGAGCTAAAGCAATGTATGAGGAGCATTGTCCACCTGCTTCTTGCAGGAGGACAAGAGGCTTTTAACTTTGCCTGGCAAAGGAGGACCAGAGCTTTGAGATGAGATGGCGTTTCTGGCCTTGTTGAGGTGAGATGTGCCAGGTGAGGAGGTGGCAAAGGGCTTTGCCCTGCTTGGGAGCTATTGTGCACCCCACCCCCTTCTCTGGCAATCAGCAGGGAAGCACTTTCCATGTGCTTCTGTGCAGCTGTATCCCTTGTTTTTTTGGTCTCCTGTGTTAGCATCTGAAGTACTGCTGCTGTGCAAACAGGATATATAATTTTATTCCTGGCACCCCCTGTGAACACAGCGAGACTCGGCACCTATTTCTACATTGCAACATGCCACTGCAGTCTGTGGAGAGGTGAATGTGCTCTCAGGCACACATCTCCTTTCTCCTCCCTTCCAGTCAACAGCAACGTGATGTCAAAGTGGATTATAAAATTTAAGGAGAAAATTGTTACTGAGTGATCGTCAGAAATATTAACGTATAATTGGAAGTGAAAGATTGGAGTTAAAAATTTCAAGATAATTAATTACCATTGCATAAGCACACAGAAATGGCTGTATGTACAACTTCTAAAATCATTTTATCTAAACTGTATTGTTAATATTAGAAATATTTGGCTAGGAGACAGCAAAATTGCTGTATTCAGTATGAAGCTAATGAGTTAGTCAGACTACTATTATACTTAGAAAAAAAATCTCAGTAGATGACAAATTATTAGCATTAAAGAGAGTGGGTACTTTTTATAATTACTTTTCTTTGCACAGTACAGGAGAGTCTAGAGGTTCATAATAGTTTTTTATAACAATAAAGAAAAAATTTGAATCCTTACCAGTAATCAAGTAATACTGCCATATGGTAAAGTGATAAATGAGGTTGGAAAAGGGAGCAATCATTCTGAGCCAGCAGTCCCATGAAAGACTAGATTAAAACAGTGTAGACAGAAAACACTAGAAAAAGTCATGACTGTAGATGGATGAAAAAGGATGAGTAAGAGTTACCTGGTAAATGAAAGGGGAGAAATAAGAAACAGGATGAATGGCAAAGAACAAAAAGTAAATGGCAAAGAAACCAGCTGGATTTGGTATTAGGCTCACGCAGCAGCAATATTACCTGTCCAGGAGCTTGGAGGGGGAGAATGAATAACGTCGGTCTGTGACAACTTAACAAGTTGTTGCAGGTCTCTGGAGAAATACAGACGTGGTTGGGATATCTGGGTCTGTAAGGAGTCAGAATAAATATGTGAGTTTGAGAACCAAAGCGTGGTGTGTGACTGTGCTCCCTGTCCCAGAGAAGGTGGCCGTGGTTTAGCATTTTGTAGACGTTTGGAGTTTGCAAATGTTGGCTGAAATGTGTTGAATGCAGAGGTGGTGTTTATGAGATTACATAGTTTTTCCTTTAATATTACTTTCCATCCTTTGCTTTTTTTTTTTTTTTTTTCTGCTTTTTCATATTATTTTGCCCCTTCTAAGAGAGAAACCAGTGGTAACCTGGTGAGAAGTGGTAAGAGCCTTTAATGTTCTTGGCTCATGTGATGTTTCTCCCCATGTTTCGAGGCTCTAGAATAGGGCGTCCTTGGGCTGTTTGCAAACCATAACTGCTATGGGATTATCTATCCCACCAGCATGGATTCCTGTAGAAAACCAAATTAGCTGAGGGTTAAACGGGCTGTGTTCTCTCATCAGCAGCAATAGCTGGAGGCTAGTGGGACTGAATAGTTATCTCTTCAGGGTGATACCTCTTGGGGCACGGAGCTGCACCCCTTGAGCTTTGTGCCAAAAGCCAAGTGTCAGTGCAATTAGGTGGCCAACATCTCTCATTAAAATATCTGGGCTGATGGATGCTGTGCTTTCAGAGGGCCAGAGCTGTTTGGATATGCACAGGACTCACTCCTTTATTTTGTTTACTAAAACAAGTAAAGATTTTACTGTCTCTAAGAGCATGGAGGTAGCTGAATGCAAACTGTGCATACATTTGAGAAGGGGTCGTGGAAAAAAAACCCCGAGGTTTGCTGTTTTAGTTCCACTTCAGAGTTTGTGTATTCCTCTCAGCTTTGTCAGAGCTGCTCACTTTCAATTTATGCCTCAAAGACACAGAATAGCTGTGTGCAGGCTGAAAAGCCTGGCTAGACAATTGTGTGCGTTTGTGACTAAGCGGCATGAGAGGCACTGAAATAAATGATTCTTTAATTTGATGTGCTTATTGTTTGAAATCTGAGGATCATTTTCCTCTTTATTCAGTGGTAAGCTTTTTTCCCTTCCTTTCAGAGACCAAATGAATAAAGAGCTGTAGCAAATATTGAAGGTTTAGAATTCATAAGATAGATCATAAAATTACCTCTCTGACTTTATAAATCATATTGTCCATTTGAATGATTTTGCTCTAATGACTTGAAATAAATTTGAATCTGAGGTGTTTTTCAAGGACAGATTCTCTGTGAACAACAAAATAGCTGTACAAAATGCCACTGCATTCTGCAGCAGTTAAATGTACCGAAAGGGGAACAATTGATCGAGAACCCCAAATGTCTGATGGCTTGCTTCAAATCAATGAAGGGATTGTTGAAGATGTCATAATTAACTACCAGTAGGTATATTGCCATTGCAGAAAAAGTGTTTTCTGCAGATTGAATTGTTGTGGTGGGTTTTTTTTTGTTTTTGTTTTTTTGTTTTTATTTTGGTTTTTTTCTTCCAATTGACTTAGCCAGCTCTTGTGTACCTTAGCATCATTCTTTTGAGTTGATGGCAGCACCCAGCAGCTCCAACTGCAGAAGAGGCAACTGTGTCATGGGTGCAGCAGTAGCACATGCTGCCCATTAAGACTAAGAATAATACCACAGTGTGACAGATAGGTTAGGGAAACGTTGGGATGAAGGTTGGACTTGATGATCCTGGAGATCCTGCTGTGATTCTGTGACTGAATGTGAGTATTTGATCAACACAGTACTTATCTCAGTGAGTTTTTCTGCCTCTGAAGCTCATGTGCTATTGAGAGGAGAAGAAAAAATGTGCAGGGTAATAACCATGAGCTTATGCTGCCAGGGATAAGGCTGTTCCCATCTCCACAGTGCCATGATTCCTGATCACACAGTTTTCATTCCAGAGAACGAAGCGTGAATAAAACGAGCACTCCTGATTTTTGCGGCCACCTGTGTGTTGAGAGTGGAGACTTGTCACAAATATGGGGTTTTGGTGTGTTCACACATAGTTTATTAACGCTGCTCACTAGTCAGGGGTGTTGTGCAAGCATGTGTCTGTGCACGTGCATTTCCTTCTGTCATCTGCAGGGCAAATGCTCTCGGTGCAATCCTTGTGGATGCGTTGGGATAATGTTGCAGATACATTTGTCATTGGTGATTAAAGTCTGTGCTATCCATTAATGAAGACATACCCTTGACCCGATGCTTTGTTTCTGCCATAAAGATGTAAGCCAGTGATCAGCTGCATTTGTTCCTCATATCAAAAGTTTTTGAGTGAAATGATGCAGTAAAACAAACAACAAAAAAAAAAAGGCAAATTGTTTTAAAATGTGCACTTAGAGCAGACACAGAAAATACTTGATCAAAACTGGATTGAAGCTGCACAGTAAGTGAACAGAAGGATAGATGGGGTTGGCTTCTGAGAAAAGCAACAAATGGGCTAATATCGGGTGTAAACTGTTTCTCACCTTTTTCCTACAAAGGGATCACATGCACATCACAGTTCCTCAGCTGAAACAAGGAGCTGTACCCCAGCCTTGATTTTACCAAGCTGGGGATGAGCACAGAAGGTCAGAGAAGGACATAAAGAAATTTGTCCCCTGCACTCCCTGCCCCACTTTAGACACAGTCATGGTCTGGGTATCCAGCCAGCTCAGTGCTCAGGGAATAAAAAAGACCCCCAAAGGTGCCTGCTTTTTTAGTTTAGTGGTGTTTGGGGTCTTCTCAGGTTTCGGTTTTGTAGATCCCACTAGATCCAGACCACAGAATAGATGTCTACCCCATACTACTGGTGCTTTTTCTCTTGCTGAGTAGAACAACAAAGTGGCCTCTTTATTGGAAAGATGGTCTCCAACATTATTTTACAGAGATATGAACTATTCTAGCAGGGGAAATCCACCCCAGTAAAGGACCATGGTGCCTGGCTAGTCTCCAGGCTGTGCTGGTCAGCCTATGGCCACCTGGACCAAACACTTCACCAGCACTTGAGAGGCTCAGTACAGTCCCAGTAACATAATCTCAACCTCGCTGATATGTTTTTTGAATGCTGCTCCTCTTTCTACACCCCTACACTCCTGTCCCTTGTACTTCAGCTCTTGGGACTTCTAATGGTCCTTCACTTGTGTGAGCAGAGCACAGCCTCTGTGTGTGGTTCCAGCCTGGTGGGTACCACCATTGTAATCTGAGTTCAACCCGTTGAAGACACAGACTAATCACGAAAGCAAAATGAGTTAATAAAAATGCTTTATGTGTATTTTGTCAGTGGCATTCAAGACAAAACATGTATACGTGTTCTGGGAATGGTTCAGAGAAGAACTACTGAGGGAGCTGGCATCTTTTCCCCACTGCATGTGACTTTTTCAAAACATGGCATTTTCCACAGGTTTGCTTACCTTCAGTCTGCAAACCAGCGTGCTGCTCGTGCCAGATCTCTGTAGCCTCTCCAATGAAGCTATTGTTTCTGTAATATGTCCCTTCAATTGTTTCCACAGGAAAGAAAATCACCTTTTCTTATACTGATTCACTAGTTGAGTTATTTCCTCTCAGGAATTAATACTCAAGTGCAGTTTGTGGTATGTGACAGTTTATTCCTCCTCCTGAAGAGCTATGTGTGAATAGAGCATCATCAAGATTTAATTGTAGCCTATTCTAAGGCCTGCCTCAACAGCTCTTGGGATTTTGATTGAAGGTGGAGGTAAGAGGGCATCAAGGAAGGCAGACAAATCTATACATGCAAAGAGGAGGGTGTTAGTAACCCTTAGACAACAGAAATTCCACACAGGAAGGTTTGTTGTTGTTGTTGTTGTTGTTGTTGTTTTAATCAACACTGATAACAAATTATTTTTTTATGTAGGTCCCAACTTAGCTCTTATGGACATCAAAACTGAGAAACAAGATCAAAGTAGATCTTAAATATAGTTTGCTTAATAGTCTTGCAGGGTTTCTTCCACTGTTGTTTGTATTTCCAGTTCTGTTTCTGGGCTGGATTCTTCCATGCTTGTCTAATTTCACTACGAATCTGTGATTTGGGCCACCACCAGATGTGTTGACCAAGCAGTTCTACGTGTACAACTGCCCTGAGCATTTTTGCAAGCCCTGCGGAAGGAAATCACATATTGAGAAACAGATCTCCATAAGCAAGAAGAGGCTATGAAGTAAACTAAGCTGATTATCATGATCTGGCCAAGAGTCTGTGTTTGGGTATCTCAGAATGTTTTGCTTGGTGTGTAGAGGGAAGCTCAGATTAAAAATCGTGTAACTGAACCTATTAATTATCAGGGAATGATGCCCTGTAGCTTAATGGCTAGTGGGAGGTGGAGCTGAGTGACAACCTAACAGTAGCCAATTAGGTCAACCAGCAGGCTTTTTATTTACTTGTTTTAGGCAAGCTTTAAAAGAGGTTGGGAATGAAGATACTTATAGAGAATGCTGCAGGTGGAAGCTGTGATTTGGGGCAATGCAAGAGCACAGCAGAATTGAAGAGGAGCAACAAAACTGTCAGTAATAAGGAGGGGTTTCACACTTGATTGAAACAGGGCACAGCACAAGTAGTAAACCAGAGGAAAAACCATGCAGGGTGGATTATACAGACAAAAGTTCCTAGAAAATGTGGAAAAATTGATAAGTCTAGAAGGATGAGGGAGAAGGTGAAAAGTAGATGAGCAGAGGATTGAGGTTATTGCAGAGATAACCATTGGACCAGGATGATTTGCCAACACCTCTCACTGTAAGATAGCAGGGAGAGAGTTTCCTAGACAAGATGTTCTTCTTAGATATCTCTACATGGTGCTACCTACCATTGCATAACAGGTTTAAAGATGTCCATCAGAAGCCTAAAAGTAGCTATGATGGAAACACCCACATCACTGCACACTTACTCTCATCACTGTAACTAAGAAAGATCGTGAACAACTAACTAAACAAACAAAAAAAAAAGTGTTTAATTTTAGGTCTCACTCTGAGCTCAATGTGGGACACGATAAACCCAGCGCATTTAGGAGAGCCTGAGGCTTTTTTCAGTGCATGAAAAATGCCTGATGCACGTTTTGAAATTCAGCAGATAATGTTTTTCCATTGCTGTTATCACTCTAAAGATAACTCCGCTCCTCCCTATCTTTTTCTTGATGTTAGTTCTGATAAGTATGCATTTCTTTTTATGACCTAAAGCAACTTTCAGAAGCGCTGGTCTTTTAAAAATTTATATATCTTCAACCACGTAACAGAACAGTCACAATCCCAGCAGACCGCATATATTCATGGAGTACTGCAGCTACTACATAGAAACTTAATATCCCAAGAAGGGATAGTGAGTTTTCTGTGCGTTTTTTCTGCACCAGTCGTTCAGGACGCTTAATATGTAATTTTTCAAATCTGGTCGTTAAAATTAACCACCTTCAGGATGGATGAAGCAATTGTTCAGAAGAAGATGTCCTTGCACAGGACGGAATTGTTTTGCAAAGAGGGAAGGGAGAAATGTGTGTGAGGAGTGAATAGCTCCTGAATTTTAAATGGATGCATTTCACAAGATCCCACCATGGTGGGACTTGGAAGGGACTTCTGGAGATTATCTCGTCCAGCCCCCCTGCTCCAGCAGGTCACCCAGAGCGGGGTGCCCAGGATCCCGTCCAGGTGGGTTTTTAAAGTCTTTAGGGAAGGAGACTCCCCAGCCTGTTGATAATACATCCTCTATTATCGTTTGTGCCTGTTGCTCCTCATCCGGCTGCTGGGCTCCACTGGAAAGAGATGGCCCCCATCCTCATGATACCTGCCCTTTAGATATTGATCAGTATTGATCAGATCCCCCCCCATTCTTCCCTTTTTCCAGATTAAACAGCCCCAGGGCTCTCAGCTTTTCCATTGTTGGATGCTAGTTTTTTTTCCATTGCTAGATATAAGCAGAACCTGCATCTTATGTGTCTCATTAAATTGTATCCAGTTAGTGAAAAAAAAACAAACCAAACCAACACCCCTGCCCAAAAAAACAGAAAACAAACCACAGCTGCTAAGCTAATATTATGAACAAAGCATTATCAGTTAAAGCAAAACTCCTTTTCTTCCAGCTGCCAGTGATACAAGTTATCTGCATCAGCATGAGGCACTTGGGGAGTCCCTCAGAGCCCTCTTCACTTCAAGGCTTTCTCCTGGGACCACTCTGCTGCCTCGCCCATTACAAGGCCAGTAAAGTGGTAGAGGGTTCACCATCTGTCTTCACTCATCTATATCCTTTTTCTCTATCAAATACAAGTCAAAATTTAAGAAAGAAAAGACTGACATGGTCATGAAAGCTTAGAAATGAGACTGGGAGGATGTCTCCCATCAGCTTGTGGGGTTGTGCATCCCTTGCAGTAACTTGAGGCAACTTCATGCTCTCGTTTGCACCAATATTTATAAGAATATGTGATTTTTCTAATTTTTTTTTTTTTCAAAAGAAAGCAAAACTAGAGAGCGAAGCTAGAGTTATTCACCAAAACACCTGCTAAAATTCATGATGGGCAGTGAACCAAAACAATCAGTTATTCACATGATTCTAGTCCCAGGGCTTTATCTTCAAATCTGGGAACATCAGGTTGGAAAATAACCAGGAGGAAAAAAAAAAAAAAAGACCAACCAGGAACCAAATATTTTTGGTAAATTTATTTTATGTATGACAGAAGGTGCTTAAATATAGAATTAATATGTGAATTCATGTTTTATTTTTGTAAATGTGAAGTGTTTCAGCTATTGTTGTTACAAAAACAAGTGGCTGAATAAAAGTAAACATCTCTGTTTCTCACATGCATCTATTTGGGAGGGGATGGTTCATTGGCCATCCGGAAAGAGATGAGAAAGGACCTGAAGGGTTTCAAGCTGTGGAGCAGATGTCAGGAAGCCTCACAGAGTGGCTGGGAAACCTCTGTCCTCTTGCTCCTGGGTCTGCAGAGGGGAGGCTGTAAAGCTGAAACCAAAGTTTTAAAGCAGGACAGTCCAGCTGTTTAGAACAGACAGCCTCAAAGAAATTAAAGTGCTGGGTTTACAAAGGGAATTTGGCAGCTAAATACATGCAAGTAGAGTCCATTTCCACGTGGTCCTGGGAGGGAATAGTCTGTCTGGAGACACCAGTTGGGTTTGGCATTGGTTGCTCAGTGTTCCCACTACAGGAAGTTTCTCTCCTCATGTTTGTAAAGGGTGAAATATCTGCTTTATTATAATATACATTGCCTTCAGCTAATCAAAAACATTTCTTGGGCCAACAAAAAAATCCCCAGAAGGAAAATACCAGAAAGCTTTCTTTACTGTAATATACTTTGGGAAAATCCTTATAAAGATGTGCTTCATGTTGTTATTCCACTTGGAAAAATACCAATTTTGACAAAATGTTGGAGGAACTAGATGCTAACTATGGAAATTTATAGAGAGATTCAAGAAAGCTTATAACCTGTTCTTATAATTCTACCTTTTTTTCTGGTGTGGTTGTTGTTGGGTTGGTTGGTTTGTTTCTAAATCACAATTTAACTCATGCAAATATTTGAAGTGCTGGATACTTCAATTTCATGCCTTTCATAAAATCCATAAAAATATCTATAAATTCCTGTTATTTGCACACAGAAGTGGTGTAGGAAGTATAACTGGCTGAGCCATCTCCAGAGCAGCAGAAAGAGCAGATCCTTTGCCAGTCTTCCCAGCAGCCATCTCTCACGCATTTCTCCATGTATATGCACGTAGGTCCCCAGCAGTCACTGAATAAAGGAATTTTAACCATTTTTTTTCTGTTTTGTTCCAATCTAACCATCAGAACACCACTTTCCTGAACTGCTAACTGAGGTAATTTTCTTTAAAACTCTGCTTGTGTGGATACTTTATTCTTACTTAAAAATGTTTCAGATATAGCATTGAATAAAATCAAATTTTGCTCAGGCATGAGGATCATCACAGATAACAGGTTTGGGTTTTGATGTTTTTTTATGAGTCATCTTTTTACATGTATCTGGCTAGGACAAGGGAGAAAGGTATTTATTTCGGAAGGTTAACTTTGTTGCTGAGTCTGTTGTTTGGCTTTTTTATAACTTTCATTTAAAATATTAATGCAAGAGAACTCTCATTTCTATTTCTGCTTTATGACTAATGTGTTGGATAGTGATTCACAAGTCTCTGAAATGAACACACAAAAAAATGCCACTTACCTTATTTTTCCCTATTGATTTCAATAGATTTTTAGATTTAAACCCTTAGTCTTTCACATCAGGAAACCAACTTATGTAATTCTTTCAGACAAAAAGAAATGAGCTGTTCTTAAATATTAAGTCAATCTTCTAATGTCATTACAAAGGGTAGGACATAATGTCTGCCTAGCCCTGCACTCATCTGTGTAGTCTGCTTTGTTATTTCCAAGCCTGGAGTGTTCTTCTTGAGTGACACCTGTCAATTATCTCTGAGCCCTTGTGTTGGCTGACTCACAAAAAGCCATTGCAGGGAAAAAATACAAAAGCATGGTGACTAATGATATTGAGGGGGGAACCAAGACCAAATAGTAGTGCCTGGAAAATAAAGCTGTACATTCAGGTCCCCTTAGAAAAGTTTGGTAAAGGACACAGGGACTAGCTACCTGCTTTTGCAAGAGAGGGATGTATTTTGTTCTTGAACATATTCCTTTAAAAATAATATTTTCTATTTAAGTAGGTCTTGGAATTTTTTTGATAAGGTAGCTATTTGGAACTCTCTCATATTTCCACATTTGGAGTCTTTACTCTTTTTCCATCCATCTTTTGTTTCTGCCTGGTGAGGCACTTCTTTTTGTTCTGATTTTATACTCTTTTCCTCAAAAGAATTATTATATGTAGCTTTATTTTCTTGTCTATTGTTTTCCTAAGCTCATCTCCTTGTTTTCTTCCATTTTGTTGTTGTCTTAGCTGTTTAGGCTCATTGTTGTGTGTCCTCACTTCCAAGCCTGCCTTTGTCTTGTTTTGCTTGAGAAAAATTGCTCATTTTGGCTGCAGTTTTGAAGCTCTATTTTTTTTTACATTTATTTTTATTACTATGACAGATCTTTTTATTTAACGGTACCTTGTTAACAGAAAGAGCATCTTGTTATCTTTGTTGCTTCATGTCCTGAGTGGACTTAAGGCTCCTCTGCTGAGTTTGCTCATGCATACTATATTGTCTGCTACAAGTGTGAATTTGGGAAGGATGTGTAGGCCACTTGCTGTAACCAACTGTAACTTTTATCTCCAGTTTTTCATTGAAGTATGTCTTTTCTGTTTTTGACTTTTCTGCTGTGGTAATTTCTGGTCCTACATGGACTGAAGGTGTGTTTATTCAGTGTGTAAGGTTACGTGATGCTGTCCCATGTGCAGGATGCTGAATCAGTGCTTGGTAGGCGTTCACACTGCCATGTATGCTAATGACAGTTATTTTCACAATTTCTAACCAAAAATCTATTTTTATATTTTCTTGAAAATTCATTCAAAAAGTTACCCTCTTTATAAAGCTGAAAACTTCCCTTTTATGGTTTGGTTTTATTTTTTTTTTTTTTTAATCCAGAAAATGTTCCTCTTTTAATATTTTTTCTTAATTTTATATTATTTGTCTTTTCTTAGTTCTCCAATTTTAATTTTCCCTTTAATCTTTTCAAATCTCAGGTGTAGCAACTTTCAAAATATAATTAAAGCTAACATTTAGCAAGGAAAGACCTAATTCAGGACATGGTTTAGAGGTCATGATAGTGTTGGGTTGATGGTTGGACTTGATGATCTTGGTGATCTTTTCCAACCTTAATGATTCTATGGTTCATTTGCTATATTGCAAGTTATGAAGAAACAGTATAAAAGGGGTTAAATCAAGTGTTCATCATTGTCAAACTCAGAATTTAGAACCTCTGACATATTCATAGAAGTGTTTCTGGGGAAACTCTGAAAAGGCAAAATATGTGTTTTGAACTCTGGACTATTACTAAATAGTGTGATTAGTGTTCCAGAAATATGTTACAAGATGCAGTCTGGGGTTCTGTGTTATCTACGGTATTTTTATAGATAAATACCACATAAATAAATGTACATATAAGTGAACTGCATGTTAAGGTCACACAGGGAGCTACACTTGAGCTTAAATAACTTCACTAGAAGTTCATTTGATCATGCCCAGGAGTCATATGCCTCTTGCAGTGAGAACAAGCATGTGTGTCTTGATCTTTCTGGTTGTAGAGGGAAAAAAAGGTTTGAACTGACTCTAAAAGTGCTGGATATCATTCACAATATATTTTAATTCACAAAAGTATTTGAAGCAGTTGATGTCATGTATAAATATCTATTGGACCTGTGAGTAATAAGTTTGGCTTCACATGAAAAAGTTAGAGAAACTTGGGACATCTATTATAAGAGAAATTGAAACTTGCATCTAGAAGATGCCAAAACTCTACTAGAAATTTCCCTAGAAAACTAGTGGGTACCTTCAAACTCCTCAGTAGCTTTGAAAAATAAAGGCCTTTAGTCACAGAAACATTTTTAAGGCTTTAATTATCTGGATGAAAACAGCATTTATGAAATTAATAGGAATATTTTCATTGATTTTGTGTGCAAGGTTTTCCGTTTTATATTTAATCCCATTGGTTCTAGCAGCCCTTTGCTGCCTGCCCCTTCTGCAGCTCTCTCTTGTGCTGTTATTCAGTCAATGTTCTGAATGAACCAGGTCCAGTATGAACTCTCTGCTCCTCCAAACCCCAGCTCAGTCCAGTCAGACTTAGCCCAGGAATTAGACTCATTTATTAAGCACCAGCCTGTGATTCTTTAAGACCAAGATGAAATGTATGAGCGAACACACCCAGCTTTAAGTTCACAATGTGGAAAATGCTCTTAATTCACTCCTAGAATGAACCCCACATTTATTACAGAAGCGTGCATGCAAGAGGGATGGTTTCTTACTGCAGGGCTGTGTAACCCATGTAGGTACAGCTACTTAATAGGACATGTCAGCATAGCTTAGATGTCATTAAAAAGCTATAGTGGGTGATGTGCTGCCAAACCTGAGGGATGCTAACACTCCTGAACAAGATTAACAGCGTGAGGAGATTGGGCTCTCTGCGTTGATCAGCAAGCTGATAGGAAAGCTGCCACAGCAACGAGGGCATTGTATTATTTTCGTCTATCAATCATCTCTCTGGGCTTCACTAGGAGATGTTGAGGCTGCAAAGGTGATTAGTCAGTGCTGAGCATACTGCATTAAAGCACATCCTTAGAATGGAATTGCATTGTGCTTTGTCCTTTGAAATCTTACGCATCCTGCTGTACATCTCATTTAAATTTGGTTTCTCTGTAAGAAGTAAGTGCCTTTTATAAGTGTGCATTGAATAATTTTCTTGATTGCTTGTTTGGTTTTTATTTTGTTGTTGTTGTTTTGTTTGGGTATTTTTTGATTTTTTTTTCTTTTTTTTCTAAAAAATTTCTCTTTGAAGACATAGCTATTGAGGCTAGAAGTGGGACTCCAATAATTCAAGAAGCAGATGAAGTCTAGGAGAGACCAAGTCAGGAGTAAAAGGCTTTTCTCATAGAGCTGACAGGTAAGGGGTCCATTCCATATGTCAGTTCCTTCAGAAAAACCCATTAATTGACACATGTAATCTGTGACAGTCACAGGTAATCCCCACAGCAGCAGATCTTTGCATGTGTCAAGTGGATTGCCATTATTCCTTGGACAACTGGACCATGAAATCTAATTTTCCTGGGACAGAAAATGGTATTGCTACTGATGGCAGTTTTAGAAATCCATTGAAATGAGCAGAACGTTCCCCTAGATGGAGAAGGAGGAGGAGGGAAGTGTCTGCAAGGCACTGGGAGCACACAAGTGGACAAGGGGCATTGATCTGACAAGCAGCAGCAGGTAATTAATTGCAAACAGCAAATTGGTCTCACAGGACAAGTTTTGGGGTTGTAATAAAAAAAAAAAAAAAGAAAAAGGAAAAAACCCCAAACTAATTTATTGATGGTTAGCTGCAATGAGGTATTAAATAAATGAGTGAATGCTTGAAAGACAACAGAAAAAAATACCTCACCTTCATTCTGTAAAATATTTATGATTAATGAAGCTCATAGTGGATATGAGTACAAAGAGCAATCCTTCACATGTGAATAGTAGAAGTCACCATCCTAGGAAGAGAAACTGCTTGTTTGTTCCCGAACAGGAATAGGCTAGGAAGTTTTATGCAGGTATGACATGAACAGTGACATAGGTAGTAATTCAAGTAAAAATAATTCCTCTTTGAAAGAAAATCATAATTATCTAACTAAAACCACATGTACTTTCCTTAGACACTACAAATGCAAATGTCCCAGCACTTCATAGGATCACAGAATGGTTTGAGTTGGAAGGGACCTTAAAGATCATGTAGTTCCAAACCCCTGCCATAGGCAGGGACACCTCCTAATAGACTAATTTGCTTGAAGCCCCATCCAACCTGGTCTTGAACAACCCCAGTGATGATGCATCCACAACTTTGCTGGGCAACCTGTTCCTGTGTCCCCACTCTCATAATGAAGAACTTCTTCCTAATTTCTATCTAAATCTATCATTTTCCAGTTTTACACCCCATTAAAGTGATAAGATTTCTATTCTTCAGTTCAGTGAGGTGAGGGTGCCCTCTCTGGAGTAGATATGTTAGACATGGGTGAGCTTCAGGGCATTGTGAAGTAACTACTCCAGCTGACACTGCATCCCAAAACTTAATTATCTTTGTTGTTTCATATGCATTGACTTTTTCCCTGAGCTAACTTGGTCAGGCATGTATTTTGGAGTGCCTCCAATTCTTGTTTCAATTCCTAATGTACAACTGAGCATATACTTTTGAATCTCTTAAAGAACAAGTGTCACATGAAGGCTGAAATGATGTGTGTGTGTATGTATTAATTACAGTAATAGAGAAGATAGATTGAAACGGCCCAGGCACGAGCTCCTTTGCACTGATGATGTAGCATACAGCACAACTTCAGGCTTCAGGACTCGGGATGTAAGCAATTGATACTACTAACACTGGGATATTATGTGAACTGTCTGCAAGCACAGTTAACCTTGACTCTAAAGGGAGGGATCTTCACCTCATTTTCAACAGAGCTCTCCTGAGGACTTTTCTAAAGGAGGAGAGTGTGGGTGTTCAGGCTAACTACCCAGAAGGGTATGAAAATAATGCAGAGAGATGAAAGTTTTCTTCATATATAATTGTAAAGTGACTTTACGCTATGTGACTTCCCAGTAACTCCCTGCTGTCCTTCTTCATCCATTTCTCAGTGTGTATATCTACACTGGTGCCTTGAAGACTGGTGCTCTGATCTCACATGATGCCTTTGATAAAACTAATGACATGAAAGTGAGTTAATTCTACAAGACAGCTGGTACCGGATTTGATGTTTTTTTTTTTTCTCTTATTTTATCAGCAAATACCAATCCCATCTCTTCTTGCACTTGCCATCTCAGATAGCAGCATTTCCTCCAAGACGTGGCTTCACTGCTCCTTTCCTCATTGATGATTTCTACAACTTTCAAGTTTTGCCAGTGCTAACTTTGTCGTATTCCATAAGATAGCAACTTTCTACTTTATATTTTAGAGTTTTCTGGTGCTGAGATCATAGTGGCATATATACCTTGTATTTGTCAGTCATTGGCGTACTGCTGCCTGCCTTGATGGATGTACTTTTATCTCTTGTAATTTGTTGTATCTTGCTCGTCTTTACTCCCCTGCTTTTTCAAGAGTAGGAAAGATTGGCTACTGCTCTCCCGTAAAAATAGTTCATATATCAATCAATGTTATGTGTGAATTTGGTCCTAACATCTGTGAGAAGTGCAATGTGTTATGATGTTCAGAGAGTGTATAAAACTGTAGAAAAGTTTATTCCTATCTATAGTCCATAAATACACATTCTATTAAAAAAAAAAAAAAATTATGGTGCTGTACCTGTGGCAGATAAGTGCTCAAATTATTCAATAATATTCTTTGAAGGTTTTTCCTTGTCTATCCAGCTTGGATTTCTGTGTGTGTGTTTGTTTTTGCAGCTACAATTGTTATTTTAGCTTTTTTTTTTTTTATCTGATTTTATCACATTGAAAAATCTTTCTTTTGATAGAAAGCTGGGTAATTTCACTTCTCTTCATATAAGAAATGTGTGGTACAAAATGTATGACTATGAAGTAAAAAAATATATGGTGTTGCATTTGCCCTTGGCCTGCTTTTTATTTTGCCTTTGCAAACCTTTAAAAATATCTGTGGTATGGGAAGAAGGTGTTCGTTTTGCAAAGGCAGCTTTTCAATTAAGCTCCTTTTCTTGATCAAACTTAGCTCACAAGGACTTTCAGTTTCTGCTGGCTCAGAGAATACAAAGAGTTTTACTGAAAATGGTGCTGTTCTGAACTTTCTGAAGTACTTGCTAACCATAGTATGCAGGTCTTTGTAGAATATTCCAGAAATTCACCCAAAACTCCTTTATTTATTTATTTTTTTTAAATTTTTTTGGTTTTTATGTTTCAGGACATAATTGAGATTGATTTTGACATTAAAGCAACTGGGGTAAAAAGCAACAAACTGAAGGGAATTCTCCATGCTTCTGAGTACTGTGAAATACAAAATTGACTCATTTAAAACATTGAAAGTTGAGAATCCTGAAAAAGCCCACATAGGAATAACAGGAAAATTTTCTTAGTCTCCACTTCATATTCATGTTTATTGTAGGTGTTCTTTCTGCATTTGCATTTGAAAAAATTACATGTACTTTTACATCCTAAATGGTAGTGCATATATGATCAGTCCCTGGCTGGCTTTAAAGTACTCCGTTTTTTTTTTTTTTTTCCTACAGGTTTTGAGGCTCTAATCTTTGAAGGTACCATAAAAGATCTGGGAAAATAATGCGTTAATATATATCTTGGTGAGTAGGCATGAACCAAGCTTTATGAAGAAATGCTGGTGGTTTTTTTTTTTTTTTAACTTGTAGTACATCACCCAAAATTTCAGTTGATGTCAGGATTATTATTATTATTCATTACTTTTTGAGCAGGGAATCTGGTCTGTTCAAAAGATCAGGATTAGATTCTCTGTGCAATAGCTTTTCCTGCAATTTTTCATTTTCAACTCAAAGGTCTCAAAACAACTTCAGGTAAAATACTGAGTACTGGAGAGGAATCTGTCAGTCCAAGAGAACAGAGGTAGTGCCACATTTATCTTTGATTAAGAGTTTAGTGTGGACATGTAATTATGGTTAACTCAATGAAAAAAAAAATTAATGACAGAAACTATAAGAAATATCTAAATACTGGAATTAAAAGAGTTAAAAAAAAAAAAAATCCCACCACTACCAAAAAAAAATCCAATCGATCTACAGGTAACTTTTAAAGACTATTTGCAACGTGAAACCTAGGAAAGGATGAGTATTGCATTTGAAACAAAATAATTGCTAAAATAAGAGGAATGATAGTTCTGCGAATGAGAAGAAGAAAAAAATATATGTAAGTGTTGAAAAATTGAAAGTTAGAAATATATGTCTTTAAAAACTTTTAAAAAAAGGGAAATAGAAATTTGACAGTTACTACTGGATCGCAGAAGATTTTAGTTTTTTGTCAGAATATAATGCATGAACTAGCAAGTCTGAATCTTTATTTGAATGCAGATGACCGATGTATTTAAATCAAAACAATATTTTTCTGTGGTATCTGGTGATGGCACAGTGGTGTCTTTAAAGTACCTTACCATTTTTATCCTCTAAAAACTTCATTTGTGTTATATCCCATAAGAGCAAAGGATCTTGTTTATTTCATAGGAACACTAAACTCAGTTATTTTTACTGAAATATTTCATATTTTTCATATGAAAAAACTCTTAATTTCATTTTTTTTCATAGAAGATATTAATATATGATTCAACTCTCCTTCAACAGCCATTTTAGTTGATTATAGAAACAAAGGAAAAAAATATTTAGATTTTGTGTAACAAATGCATGCTTTGAATGCTTGAAAGTTTGTGGTTTGTGTTTTTTTTTTTTTTTTTTTTTTTTTTTCTGGTGCCACATTTGTTTGTTGTATTCAGCCAAGCTTCCAGGTGTTCAGTGCAACATGTCAAAGATGGTTAGAGAAAAATATTGGTTAAGGAGCCACAAAAAGACAGTTCAAATTAGGAATGAAGTGATCATTTTTCTACAAGGTGGAAGTTTCTCAGAGAGACAGGCTCCAGTTTTGTTCTAGGGTGACTGGGTTTAAATGTGTTTTTAATGAGCTAAGGGAGAGGGCTAAACAACAGGAGTAAAATTAGGCAGATTTTAGAAAATTATTCAGATTTATGTGGCTGAAAAGGAAAAGATGTTGGAGGGACCTAGAAGAGCTAGATGAAATGGTAGGAGGATAAAAGATAAAACATGCAAGTGCATTATTAAGATGATCAAAGGGTTAAATGAGGAAAATGATTCAACTGGGTGCAAAACCAAACAAGGACTTTTGCCTATTTTAGTGCTGCTCAGAGAAGCAAGGGATCAAGTGTTTTTAAGTTACAGAAGGGAAATAATACCTCAATTACTATATCAGAACTTATGAATCAGTGACTGGACCTGTTTAAATCAGAAAGGACTAAGATGAGAAAGATGATTATGGTGGTATCTATGGTACAAAGAATTGAAGTTTCTTATACTTGCTGTGTTTCATAATTCATGAGTCAAGGGAGACCCAAGCTGAAAGGCAGCAAAAGTAAAAGTGATTAAAGGATATACTTGTGTTATGGCAGTGGGAAATGAAACAGATTTAGGTCAGAAACAAATTCATAATCCTAGTGTCTGAAACCCACCCTTGAATCTAGGGTGAGCAAACCATTCTCAGGATCCATGCACCATCACAGTTGCCTCCTCTAGCAGTGGTCACAACCTCCTGACTTGAGCTCAAGTGATGTTCACCTGAACACCAGATCATTTTGGGAGCCAGTTGGAAGAGATACTGATTGGAGTTAGTATCTCTTAGTTAACTATGATTAGAGTTAACTTAGTTAATTAGAGCTTCTTCACAAAGATACAGGATTGTCTCTCATGTGGTGGTGGGCGTGTCTATTTCTTACACACCTTGACATCATATGTTGCAAAAAAAACCCCACCTTTTTTTTTTGATGGGAATGCTAAAAGGTAACATTCTTGAGCTGCCACAGTTTGTTGGTCCAGTGATCCAAATTGATCTTGAGTGTGATTATTTCTCTAGTGAGCTTGTAAAAGTGGATAAAGAGATGCTGTGGTTTCTGAAGGCCTCTTACCAACAGCTGCTGTGGTCAGTTGGTCCATGTGATCTTGCTTACCAGATTTCTAGATTTAACAATCAATAAGAGTCATGACTTTTGTCTTGGTATTTTCCTGACTACTTTCTACTATTTCAGAACTCTAATTTCTCATACTGCACTTTAAAAATTGGCTTTTGCAAAAGCCATTTCTTGAAGTGGTTGGGGTCAGCATTGCTATTTGAGATCAGCCCTTGAAAGAAATCAGATTTAAACTTCAAGTGAAAAATGTTTTACTGATATACTGTACTGCAAGATCTCACAATATATTCAGTTGCTATCTTCAGACTGTTCTCAAAGACTTTAGGGTTCATCCTGGAACATCCCTAGAGACTGGGTAAAACAAATACAGCAAATGCCAGTAAGAGCTTTATAAATGTAGACTAGACGTATGTTTCAAACCCAAAAGTTAATCTGACAGCATCAGAAAAGAGCTGCATTTAATACACTGGATATTTGAGTTTGTTTTTTTTTTTTTTTTCAATGGCAGCTGTTGATCAGATCATTTTGCTATTAATTTTGCCTGGGTTGAGTGGATATTCTTTAATTTTGTTGAAAACTCTGTATGGTTTTATGCAATCCCTGGCATATTTTCTAAGGAGGCAGCTCTTGTGAACACCCGATTGCTACTTGGGCAGCTAGTGTTAGTTGTTTTGTTTATTATTGCAGAATTAACTGATTTCACAACAAGGTAAAGGTAATAGATGCACACTAAAACTTGTATCACTGATTACATTCTCCTCAGCTTCTTGTCATTCTGTTTCTTACCAAATTTAAAGGCTGTTAATATATTGAAAAACATTGAAATATGTGTTGTGTTGTTTTGTATTCTGGCAGATCCCTCTGGAGTATGAATCAACATGTAGGGTTCTGAGTATGGGTATTGCACCAATAGGTTCATATTGCATTGCTGTAGTAAATATGAGTCTTCCAAATGTGGGGATTTGAAAATGCACACTTAATCCAAACAATTAAAGAACTAATACCAGCCAAATTTCATAGGCCCCCGACCATCCTGATGTACAGGTATGTGTTGATATATGATGTAAAGCACTGCTGCTCTTTCCTCTTGAGCTGCCTTTCAAAAGGGATTAATCTGATTTATTTCATTTAATCTTTGAGCTCCATTCAAAGACATCCTGTGTTCCAGGAGGAATGTAAAATTGTAGAATAAATTTCATTTTGGTGTCTCCTTCCAGCTAAATCAACTCACCAAGTTATATTTAGCAGAATCCAATGCTTCTGAACTAGGGAAACAAATTTTTCTGGTCCCCCTTTCAGTGGGACTCAGTAATGATGAAAACTGATGTCTTGAATGCAAATTTTTGCTTTGTACTGTGCCTTCTGTCATTATAAACTCTTGAAAATGTCTATAAATACAGTTGTGCACAATACAGCACAACCAGAGGAAAGCATAAAACTATTAGATATATTTTACAGTTACATATATGTTATCTTTGAAATGCTCATTTAAAAATATGGAGTGCCTGTTGTATTTCTGTAATCTTCAAAATATATGAAACAGAAAAACAGAGACTATGAGGGACTGTCATTTGGAACTGGAACACCACCGGTGTGAGAGAGAGTAACCTAAACAGGTGAAGACAAATATGCACCTGCATAAAAATAAGTGTTTTGACCCTTTCCTGATTCAGTCATTCATCCTGTCTACAGAAAAGTAACACACCTGACAAAATACTGAATTTTGTTGTTCCGTGATGTTACTTTCAGACGTTCCTAAATAACCCTTGTTACAGCTGCCAAGACTCTCCTGATAAAACATGGTTTGATTCAGTTAAGCATCCCATTCTCTGGAGTCTTAAAAGTAAGGGAACAGTTCGTCTTTCATGAAGGGTAGAAAATAGAACTTAAAGCCCCTAAGTCCATTGTGTTACTTATTGTGTAAGTGTTCCATGCCTCATTTGGATAAAATCTCAAAACAGAGAAGGAGGGCAAATAATCTGGAGTATTGGCTAAATTGTGCAGTCCTACATCTCTTCTGGATTTAAATGAGACATTTAGTCAAGAAAATAGGGGATATAAACGTCCCTGAACATGTAGCTCTGTATCTTCAGCTTAAAGATAAAGATTACAGTGTACTTCTTGCTTTCAGTGGGCAGAGCCATCCTGAAGCCCTAACAGAATGAAAGTATTTTGAATGCAATTAAGTTTTGGGCATGAATTAGAAATGTATTAAAATTATGTGGGTATTTTTTTTTCCTCTTTTTTTTTTTTTTCTCCTCCCTTTTGACATCTGGCTCTGATTATTTTCTGAAATTTTTAAAAACTTTGTCTGTGTGACTGTCTGACTCTTGGCCCTCTGAGGCCAATTCTCTGTGGTTTTGACGTTCAATGCAAGAATTAGACCGTTCTGAGGATGAGAACACATCATCTGAATTAGATAAGGGATTTTTTAATCCTCTCAGGCAGGTTTCAGAAGCTCCTTCAATTGGCAGATGAGATCAGGATAGACAAACTTTACCGAGGAATACTGGTGCAATTTCTCTAATGGGGATGAAGAGGGAAATAAATGACAACCTTTGATTGTCCTCTGGCAACATCAAGAAATAGCGTTGGCATTTCCTACATTGTGCAAGATTCAGAAGAATTTTGACTAAATCGGAACTTCTTATCATGAGACCTTTTATTTTTCTTGAGAAATTTCTTTAATTTCAGTGTCTTTAGTAACTGGATTATAACTACTGCTACAGATGGTGTTTTTCTTAGAAGTACAAATTATACTTATTATTGCTTTGAAGTTGCTGTGCTTTGTTATTTCTACAAGCTTCTTTCATGCCCACCTCTCTTTTTGATTACACCTATCTTTGTGCACTTTTCACCAGGGATCCCAAAACAGTCATTTTGTAGGTAAGAAATGGGACTCAGAGAAAAACTCTATTTCAAGGCTGACTTCTGTCTTAGCTCCTGCAAGTCTTTGACCTTACCTGAACACATTGGATGGCTGCCACCAGTAGTAACGTCACCTTTTAGTGGTGTAATTAGCATGCACATATCAGCCTCTGTTTCTCAAAACCTGCAACCTGTGATTTAAAATACAAGGGGTCTAAGTTATTGAAGTGCATTTAGTCTTACATGACTAAGACCTGAAATTATAAGCTCTTTAAAATAGTACTTTAATTTTGCATTATTGCTGAAAACTGCTTTCATTCTTCAAAACGTCCAGAAGAATATAATCAAATATCCTGCAAGTGGCCTGACCAATTGACAGCAGTACGCTGAAGAAAGAAATGGCAAAAGGCAAAAAATCATCGGCCAGGCACAAAACTGTGCCTTAAGGGCTTGTGTTGGACTTGCTGTCGTTTGCAATGACGTTTCTGTACTTTTCTCTCTGTGAAAGGGAGCACTGAGAGTATTTTAATCCTTTCTTTTTTGATCCATGGGCACAGAGAGATTACTACAACCCTTTAAAAGGTGGCTTTTTTTCTTGCACTGAAATATGTCCTCTGTACCCTCCCATGTAATAAGCTATTGCATTTTAGCATAGAGCAGAGCAGTGCAGCAACACTACATATAATTTGTTTCATTGAGCTAAGTAAGCTGTTTCAAACAGCTGACGCTTTGATCTGACTTGCAGATGAGATAAGCAAGCATTTCCTAGAATTTTGACTGTATTCTTACTTGCAAGAATAAGACATTATCTGTAAACAGTGGGTCTGCTGGTGAGCATAATATATCTGCATAAGTAACACATAAAAAATGACTGTTTATCTGTTTTCCTTCTTCCCTACTTGAATCACAAAATCAGATTGAATTGCAGTGCGTGTGTGAATTAAAAAAAAAGTATTATTATGGAGTTGTTAAAGTAATGAGAGCTATTGTTTTGAGTCTATGGAGAAACACTTCTGAATATTGTATAGGTATTCATAAAAAACAATATTAAATTACCAACAGCCTGTTCTCTTATATAATGTTCTGTTTGTTGTTCTGTGTCTGCTGTAATAAATCATGCAGGATGTTTCTCCTGCTTCTAAGATATGCAGACGTAGCTTTTGCTAGGTCATGAGTTTAGGAATTTTTTTTTTTTTTCCCTGAAAACATCTGGTTTACATGCTCACCTTCACCCCAAGAGAGAAATGGCATGAGGAAAACATCATTATCATCAGAACTGTACTTGGTTATTTGCACAGAAACCATGCCCTTATTGAAAAACATGAATATTGCCAACTGCAGAAATAGCGCAGTGAGTTGGAAGAGATGGAATGACATGCTCAGCAGAAAAAGAAAAAAGAAAAAAAAAGAGTTTGTTGAAATAAAAATTTAAAGATTGTATTCCAAGTATTCTCCTGTGCAGCAGTCAGAAGGAAGACAAGGGATGAAGTGAGAAGTCTGTGACTATTTCAGTGGAATAATCTGAGGACTTTATTTAAATGTAAGGCTATAAAAGAAAAAAATTGAATAGGCTTACAGAAATAAGGATTTCTATTGCAGGAATATTCAGAAAATGTGGTATTTTAGTATGGGTATTTCTGACAAAGAAAAGAGAAGCACCCTATTTGCAGAGGGAGAAGGCTGATGCAGTATTCCTGGCTATCTAGAAAGCGGTGGCACTTCTGGAAGAAGAAATGGAGCTGATGCACCTGTGGTGTGCAGCCATGATGCTCTTGTTGCCTTGGACAAGCCAATGGAAATGGTTTTGTGGGTAAGGGATTACTGTGTCAGTAAGGGCCATAGTTCTGAGCTCTGAAAAAAACTTGTGTTAAAATGCATAAAGCTGTCTTTTCAGGACAGTTATCACAAATGCTTTTCTCCCTTTAGACTGCATTGTGAGTTGCTCTTCAGAAGGAAGCAGGAAATTATCATGGTGCAATAAAATAAGAGTTTCCATGTATCATAAAGGGTCCCTTAGTTTCCTTTCTATTCGTAACAACGGCAGATTCCTCTTTCTAGTTTGGCATAGCTGCATAAGCTGATGTAGGGGTGAGGAGGTCACTCTGACCCCTTTTACATACACACCCCAAGTAAGATATCTTGGAGGCTTCCTACTCCCTTCATGTGTTGTATCAGCCATGGCTCCAACCTTCCCCACATTTACATTCCTTTGTTCTGGTTAGCCTTGGCCTCTCTGTCACACAAGAGGGCTGACCTGGCTCTGGGGAGTATCTGGACATCTATGCAAACCTCTTTCATCCTGTCTTTGGAAGAAAAGAATGGCAGAGATCTTTGGGGCAGGAAGAAGTTTTGATTGAAAGCAAAGGGTCTGATTTCTAGCTGTTGATATAATTAATTGCATGTGCTTTTACGATCAGATCTTCAAATGTCATTTAGGATCAAAGTAACACAGACTATGAGTAGATTTTTTCTTTTAGGTTGTATTTCTTTATGTCCCTGTATTTCTTTACACATTTCATATGATTTCAAGAGGCAAAATAGTGGTGGAAAAAGCACTCAACTGGGGCTTTCATTGAACTTAATGCTTTTGTACTAAAATCAGTTTTGAATTTACTATACTTTAAGCATTTTGCAGCTAGAATATCCCATTGTAGAAAACTTGTACTTTTGGTAATACAAGTATTTCCCTTGTTAGCTCCAGCTCAGGGGTTTTATATTTTGATGTAATGAATGCATCTAAAGACCAGAAATGCTGCTTTCAGGTTCCACTTCAATTGCTGCCTAAGAAATAAATTTACTGGTGCACAAAATGTACCCAAAAAAAAAAAAAAAAAAGTAATGAAAAAGTTTTAATTCTCAGGAGCTTGAAGAAATGTGGCATTACAGCCTTGTGCCTAATTTTCACATATCTCAGATGAAGGACAGAGGCTGATTTGTAGCAGACTCTAAGAAGGGATAACTCAAGAAATGAGCACTTAGATCCTCTCTACTGCAAAATACACAGGCTATAAAATTCAAAGTACTTTTTAATACAGCGTTGTTTTTGTCAGTCTCTGACTTGATCTAGATGAGATGTGGAAGGAAAGGTGCCAGTCTGCCTTGGACACAGTGGCCCACCATAGTCACAAACTCTGTTTTCCTAAATCATCCCAGTGGGTTCACACAGAAGGCTCTATTGAAGTTCCCATTTACTAAATGGACACAAATATATGTGAGTGATACCTTGAAATCTGCATTATATCCCTTGTTTGGGCCACAAAATATTGCCTTCAGCTTTGCATCTGTGTTTTAATTCTAACTGCACCTTTCAGGAGTTGACAATACAGTGACAATTCATCTCTGTTATTTAGGAGAAAAAAAAAAAAAGAGCATAAACCATGAGAAGTTAGTAATTGGACAAAGATGAATACATCAGGTTTAGATAAAATAAATCCAAGCTCTACTCTCTCCACCCCCCAAAATAACCCTTACCCTTCAATAAACAAAAACTAGACTGGGAAAGATTGTCTTCAATATCAATGTTGTAACTCCCAATGAACTTTTATTCCATGTTTGGAAAAATCTTATGGACTTATTCTCCTGTGAATTTTCTCACAGTCTCAGTCTTTCCTTCAGTGTGATTGTTTTTAGACTTTCCCTTCACTCTTCAGCAATCAGTTGGGTTATAGTGAGTCAGTGTGCTCAGAGCTGTAAGGGTTTGGCAGGAAGATCTGCAGGCAATGGGATATGATATGGAGAGATTAGATGTGAAAAATGTATGCATTAAGAAACAGGGCTGGGAAATTACAACAAAATCCAACAGTTGCTCCTCTTAGACCAAAACACAGATGATAGTTTTTTTTTTTTTAACACCTTACTTAACAAATGTTACAGTTGGTAGCTGGCTGCAGAAACAAAGACCCTATGTGATACATAAAGACACAAGGCAAATGTTAGCGTTGATAAAATCTCTTTTTGGCTGTTGGGTGTTCTGGTGGTGGGGATATAAAACAGGAAGTGGAATTTAAACACTTTAACAAAATGCTTTTCATTATGTGAATTGAGAATATAGCAAAACTTGTGGGGTTTTTGTTTGGGTTTTTGCCTGGGTTTCGCATGTGTTCTTGTTTTTTTTTTTTTTTTTTTTTTTTTTTTTTTTTTTTTGTTGATTTTTTTTTCCCCCAGAAATGTATATTTGTACATTTGAGGACAAAAATATAGATCTGTGAACCTCAGGTACAATCCACAACAACAGTTAATTTTTTAATGGGAAATAATGTGAGTAATGCATCATTGCTGACTACCACAGCAAAAGTTTACAGCAGTTACATTTCTAAGCCATTAATAAAGTGGCTAATCATTAACATTCATTACTGAGGAATATATTGGATATTATATTATTGAGTTATTATTGTATTGTATTATTGAGTTGTTATTCTGTATACACAGCATGATAAATGTGGTGTTTAATTTTGAATTATTGCTTCATTGCCCCATATTCTAAAGATGCAGTGCAATATTTCACAGCTTTTGTGGTTTATATCTTACAATTTGGTTTTCGACAACATATTTTTGAGACCTCTTTTCATAGGACCTGAGTTGTTCATTGTTTCACTCCAAATCATTATTTTGATGAAACATGTAAGAACTAAAAATGGGAGGGTAGTAGTTTAATGTTTCTTGAAATTATGTGTAATGCTTGGTAAATCATAGCACTTGTACTAGGAGCCTTCATGCATTTTTCCAGAATAGTTTTTTTTATGCAGGAAAGGTGAGGAATTTAATAGCTTATTCTAGGGCATGAGCACAATTGGCACACGTTAGCTTTTTGTGGAATGATAAATGGATTATCTCTTCACTGCTAAGAGTGTGATTTTTAACTTGCTAAAAAAATGTAGTGTTAATATTTTACTATTTTTAAAAATGTATATCACCTTGTAAATATGATATTTCCATTTAGGATTATGCTAATAGAAAAGCTCAGCTGCATAGTCAACAGGATACTATAAGTCATTGGGTTTCAGACTTTGGTTCAATTTGGGTATATGTAAAACTCAGTAAAGTGGGTCACAGAATGACAGCTGTAATACAGGCTGCAGATTTGATCCTTGCAGTCTTCATCGTGAAGGAAATTTACTCCAGTGTTGGGAGATATTAAATTCCTGGGCTTAAAAATTGATTATGTATCTACATAAGGGAATATAAAATCTGATATACCATCTGAAGGTCAGGGCTTTTAGCAGCTGTGGAAATTGTTACAATATGACTGCTGCTCAGTTGGTTATGTGAAATGAGTTTGTGCTCTTGGTCCAGGTCTTAGCTCTTGACAAGGGCCTGGATCACCAAAATGTACATCAGCCCTGTGTCTTTAACCTTGTCTTCAACTTCAGCATGGAAGAATGTATGTGGAAAGTGGATTAAGGTATTTATATAGGAATCTGGCATGACTGGTGAGTCAAGTGAGAGGTATTAATCCTGCATTTTTAACACCTAAGAAGTTTACACAGTTGACACTTAGATTTCATCCAAAGAATAGTCTGGAGTGGAGATACCACTAGAAAGAATATTGGGGGCAACAGGGAGGGGGAGGAGGAGTTCATGGAGCTCTGATCTGTATAGTCTTCATGCTTTTGCTTCTGCCTTAATGACAGAAGAGTCATTAAGAGTTGAGGTTGCTGGAGGAGCAGAAAGGAGCAAGGAGAAGGTGAAAAGGAGATGGTTCTAGTCATAACAGTTGCAGGAGAGGCATGACTCGTTTTACTGTTGTAAAGTTCCCTGGCTGCCTGAGTGACTTCACTTCTTGCTCAGGAGAATTCTGAGAGATATTTCTTAAAGAGATATTCTTCTAAATGAAATCATCAAACTGTGAAGTGCTAAAAATAGATTTCCTCTCTACTTATTTCTTTAAGGTCTTCTGGCTTTGGCAAATTTTGTTTGAAGCTCCTGTCACCACTGCTACGGGAGCTCTGTTCCTTAAAAACCTGTGACTGTGAGAACAAGGAATATTTTTGGTGGCTTTCCCTTTTGCATGTGAGATTATGCCTGCTGTCCTGCAACTTTAGGATCTGCTCCCCTTGCACACCAGGAACACATACATGGAAGAGATGGGCTGACATGGTTCTTCAAGGGGACCGAAGTGCTGTTGCAAATGCTTCAGTATTTTGAGACTGTTTGTTGTATGGCCACTCACTGGCAATCAGAAAAATTGTATCATCCCTTAAAAAGGCCTGTCCCCAGGCAGTACAAGCTAGCCCTAAGGTGTGTGTGTGGGGGAAACAAAATACCCAAAAGATGTTCAGAAACATCTCCTTGGTGATTTTCTACCTTTCTCTAAACACCACAATATTTATTATGCACTTGAATATATAAGCCAACACCGTTTTTCCCCTCCAGACAAGCTGAGCTCATTTTTACCAAGGTAAGCTCTTAGAAGTCGCCTTGTTTTGATATTCCCTACATAATAAATATCCCTATATGCTAATGACACAATACTTCAACACAAGTGAACTACTGATGCATAAAAGGTTGTTACTGGCAGTACAGTGCCACTTACAGAAGCTCCTTCTCTTTTCAGAAGACTCAATTACCTTTCTGAAACCACTGGGATATCACAAGGATAATGCTTCTTTTCAAAAAATCTCTATCCTCAAGCTTCCTACTGATGGAAACCCTGTGCTGCTGAAAGGTGGCAATTAATCCTTAAACAAAGATATATTGCTTGTCATAGGTTCCTGCTGGTCTCCAGCTACACAAGAGCTATTTCTATCTGCTAAAATCTGACTTTCTTATGTTATTGTCCACTCCTATCTTATAAACATCTGACATATACCTTCTTCCAGATAAGAATTTCTTTTTCATTTTACCACTGTGGCAGCTCTAGGAGGTGTTTTTCATTTCATAACAACATCCTTGGGGACAAAGAGCTAACAATGAAACTAAATTCCCTAAGGCAATTTTTCTTGAACATCCACACCCTTTCCTTGTTCTATCAGTACAATCAAGAAGTTAGAGATGGATAAAAACTACTTGGTTACAAGTTCATCTCCTGTCAGCACAGAAGTTATTCACTCTGGCTTATTTCTAGTGTTTTGACCAATCTGTTATTTTAAAGTTTACTGTGGCTGTCTGTTAGGAGATAGAATGTTCTCCTGTTATTCATCTTAAATTTTTCATTGTCCTTATTTCATCACCTTTTTTTTTTTTCCCCACCCATTTTCTACTTTCTTGCAGCTTGAAGATAGCAAATCACACACCTTTAATACTCAGAGGAAAAAAGTCTTTCCAGAAAGAATAACTAATGGTGAAAGTCTCATGTAAAGTTTGTAAAGTTTAGTTTCTAAATTTTCAGACACAATTTCCTTCTACCTGTGAAAGATAAAACATGCTGTAAGCAAAGGGCAGACTTAGGATCCTGTTGCCCCTTGAAATGCTCTAAGCTTTGGCTGAGTAACGTGAGACATATGAATCTAACAACTGTTGGCTTCTCAATGGGTTTTGTAGAACTCTATTTGTTTATGATAAACATTTGTTATCCACTAGTAGTTTTAGCGAATCCAGTGATATGCCATAAAAACAAGAAGTGGAGAAGTTTAGACAGATCTGCTTGCTCTTTTTGCTGTCTTTCATAGGCTTAGTAACTGTCCAGCCCACAAACCAGATAAGACTCATTCTTATCATGTTGAGAGGGAATACACATTGCTGCTTCTGGAGAAGGAACTTGCAGGACATGCCCTCAGCCATCAGCCTTCCAACTGAGTCCCTTTCTGAAGGACCAGAGCTGCCTTCCAAGGAGCTGGTCCTCCAGTCCAGGAGGAAAAGGCAAATGACAGGCCAGTCACAGCAGACTGTAAACCCAAACCTTGTGCATGGACAGCAGTACTGTGGAAACTCAGCTAGGATGGGGAGTAGGAAGAGGTTAATAAGCAGCGAGAGAGGAAGGAAGAAGAAATCAAAGTACAGGAAAAAGAAAAACCTCAGTCTATCTCTTTCAGCCCTTTGGCTTGAGTTGCTAGTTCCAGTTGCCCTCCCACTTTTTTTCAAATCTATTCATAGAGATTTGTTTAACACTTCTGTCTGCTTTAAAAACTGAAAGTGCATCAAGGCTAAATATAAGCATACCTTAAGCTCTTTGTTCTCTCTTACAAAGGCTGTAGCTAAGATTCCTCGCTACCTTGCACTTGAGATACTAATTACATGTGTTAAATTAAGTGTGGACTGCTACTACCAACATCAGAAGACAGTTTTGTTTGATGTCTTACACCTTCCCTCCACAGACTGAAATCACTGCCAGAGGTGCAAGACATGCTAATACCTCCCTATCTACCTCCCTGTTTATTGACAGAAGCTTTCTGATTTGAAATCTGGGAGTGAAACAGTGCACTGGCAATACACTCCTTGCTTTTGACATGCTGCTTTTATGAAGTTTATAAAGGCAAGCCGATTAACCACTCCTGCTCAAATTCACCTCTCTGAAGTGTGGTCAGATGCACACGTAGCGTTTCCCTAAAAGCAGTTTGCAACCTTAGTTCACTAACATTTGTGATATGCCTTTTTATCCTATGTGATGGAGAAAACATTTATATGTATAGTAAGCATGACAGTTTTTTCCACTGATTAAAGAAATAAAAATAATTACTTTTCTGTAATCTAATGTTCTATTTCTTTTGGTAAACGGCTGCAATCATCTTGTGCTTCCTTGACACAGTGTGCTAGCCAACACTCTGCACTCTGGAGCAGATTTATTCCCTCTCCTGTTGCGCGGGGAGCCCCAGAATCACGACACGCTTCACAGAAGGTTCGTCAGTGTTCCGCTTTAATCTACACAGGCAGCTGTATTTATACACTCGGTGACCGATCACACATAGTTTATACTTTCGTATGGGTTAGCACTGCACAGCCACGCTCTAACCCCGTATCCCGACAGGTTAAATGTCTCTGTCCACGTGCTGTGGCGCTGACAGGATGGTCTCCTGCTTGCAAGTTCCGGCCAAGCTTTGATCTGCGCAGAAGCTGTCGAGCTGTCCCCCATGTCCTTCCTGCCTAGAGCCTCAAGGGCACGGTGCCCTTGAGGTTCACCTCCGTTATTTCATCATCTTCCTTGTAGCCTGAGCTGCGCAGGAAGGCTTCTAGGATGCCATCTTGTGACGCAGCTAAAATTCCCTCTACACTCTCCCTTTGCTGTTGTTCTTCCCTGCATTTTTTTTTCCCCACTCCCTCTTAAATATGCAATGATGACCCCAGTTCTATGGAGACTCACTCATCAACAGTGGTTAAAGTTAAGCACATCCAGGAACTTTGGAACTCCAGCCCATATGTTCCTCTCAGAGGGACTTTTTCATTGAACTGGTCTTTACCCTTGTCTGCTCTTCTGTGGGAATAATAAATAATAACCAAGATAAGCTTATATAAAACTTTTCCCCTTTGAACATAATCTGCAGCATTACAGAAGCAGGGTTAGTAAAATATACCATTGTATTTGGAGAAAAGGATCAAAACTATGTATCTTGACTAGAACACTGGGTCCATCCATGTGGGATGGATATGTTTACTGGGGACTGGGTACAAGCCTTCAGGAGATGTCTTACAGTAAACATCTTTCAATGAGACAGTTATTACAGAGCTGCCACAATTTCTACTTTGAGCAATGAATACTGTAAATATAAATTGCCATTATAAAATGCAGTAATTGTGATTTCCAGGAGTCTTACTTTCCTATTTTATCCTGCTGTTTATACCCAACCAAGAGCTGTAACAATATAAAAATACATAGATTTGTTCAAATGCTCACTAATACACTGTTTAATTCAAATTGTTTTTAAACAGCTTCCTAAATTCTACTTCATTTTGTTATTTTGGGATTTATTACTGCTTTAGTTCATAAAGCTGCTGGATTCCAAAATCTGAATTGCAGCCCTTCTTTTTTTTTCTTTACTACAATAAGTTGTATACAAGTATTCTTGATTACTTTCCTTTAGTTCCTCATGAAATAATAAAGTAACAGCTTTTTATGCTCTATTTAAATTTTGAGTGCTAGCCAAGATCTTTCCCTCCTTGTTTTAGCATCCATTTAAAGTGAGTTTTCTAATCAGCTATGCCCTCCACATTATAAAGCCTCCCTTCACTATCTTTGTTGATAACTCCAGAGATTTTTCAGGCTGGGAAATTATTGGTCATGCTTTCCTAGTTATGCTTCCCCCAAGATTCTAGCCCTGAGGAAATTCACGCTCTGAACTCCTATTCCCTGATTTTGAGAAATATATAGATTTCATGAGCAGATGGTTCATGTAATTTCGAAGGTCAGAATTCAAGGAGGTTAGAAAACTTTAACTGAATACTTACATGCTCGACAACTTCATTCACTTTTGTTTTCGGTACATTTATTTGATCAATTTGAAGACAGTTTCCTCTCGGAATGGTCTTTTACTTAGCAATAAAAGCCCTAAAAGGACAACATTCCACTTTAAGCACAGATATTAGTTTGAATCAAGACTCTTGTTTTCAAAGGACTTTTGATAACTAACCAACCTGTGTGTTCAAGAAAAAACATGAAAGATTTGCATGGTTAAGACAAGACTGTAGAAAACAAACATATGCCTGTGTGCACGTGCATATATATGTCTATGTGCACATCTGCAGCTGGTGAGCTCCTCCAGACAAATCTACATTATTAAACATAGGTGCTTCTCCCCACAGAGACCATGTGTTGTAGTATATCTGATTCAAGCCATATGAAGTAAAAATAAGGCAGAATGACTCTGGAAATCAGAATAAGACTGAGGTGGTTCAAAGGAGAGGGGGGAAAAATGCAAAACTTAAAGTAACCGCATTCGAAACATCTGGAAAAGCATCTTCTCCCTCCACAATCTTCTCTCAAGACAAATTTCAGAGGAATTTAAAAGCAAACAAATAAATTGAAAACTAAAATGCACCTCCACACATATTTTTTTTTTTTTTTTGTTATATTCCCTAATCAACAACTGTCTGATGTTACAGATGAAAAACTTGGATTATAACTGTGAAAATAAACTCTGCAGAGAAAACATCAAGCTACATTCAGATCCAAGAAGTGGTGCTTAACTCAGGCTGTAAAATGAAAAGACACTCAACAGCAGGGAGAACTCATCATTGTGAGCTGGGTTATTATGCTTGTATTTGAATGTTATCAAGTATTCAGATGTGAGTGAGGCATGATTTCTGAACGTCTCCATAAAGCTGTGCTCTTATAATTGGATTTCCTTTTAGAAAACACTGTGGAGTGTATATCCCAGCAATGATTCACTAGATCTTCTTGATCCTTTCTCTCCTACCCTTTTATTATGTTTAAACATTCCTAAGATTTTCACTTGTAAGATCTTTCATTCCACTTCTTCTGAAATAAACCAGTGATGATTCTGTGATAACTATGGTATCAATTTTATTACTGTAGTTGGTGTCTGTATTTGATCTTGTTTCCAAGAAGTTCTGTTTTTTAAAGAATTGCTGGAAATTTTGTCATCTGGTTCATGCAATAAAGCTGAATACATATGAAAATACCTTTCTAGTACTTTTAGCAATCTTCCTTGATTCTACTACTTTCAAGGTCAGTTCACTCCTTATTTAGAGACCCAAACTTTGTAAAGCCTCTCTTAGCACACCATTGACCTGGGGTTTTGGTTGTTTTTGTCTTTTTGATCCAGTATGGTTTTGCCTGGGCTTTATAATACCTCTGCTTGAGGATAAGAAATCTGCTACGAGACGTTGCAAGGACAGAAGCTTCTCTGGTTTGGACTGCAGAGGAAGGGTTAAAATCCTTTTTGGTTGGTGCATTTTGCTGTAACTTGCAGTCTCCACAGTTACTGTATCGTCGCAGTCTTTCACGCTCCTCTGCTGCTTAGTATGACTCTTTCTCTTGCTTCAGTTGGTTTCATCCTTTCCCTTTTGTCTTTTCTGTTTGAAGGCAAGGTCAGAGAGCTGCTTGTCTGTGTGGGCTCCCAGCAGAGCAGGAGATAGCTCACGTGGAAGCCTGGTCTGAGCTGTGCAAGGGTATGGATGATGCCTGAAAGAGAAGTTCTAACAGGGAATAAAGCAAGCTGGAAGGACCCAGAGGTTTAAGGCATCACCCTTTGGAAACAAGAGGTCAGATAAAAGTTTAAAATCGTATATAGTTTTCTTCTGGTTTTGATGGAAAGTTCCTTTAGAGCCCATCTGGAAGAAAGGACTCAAAGTGATGGGAGGGTTTGTGAGAGCGCTGGGTTTTCTGCCTTATCATCAGTCTTGCACACTTTTCAATATATGAAGTCTTTTACTTTGCTGCTCAAAAGTCTGTGGATGGAAGAGTAAATTATACCCTTCAATGACAAATTGACTCTGTGAGTAAAGTGCACACACAGAAAATTAATTAGAGCAACTTTAACTCCGAAGGTTTCCTCCTTCTTTCCTCCACCCAGAGAAAGGCTGAGGCAATGTTGCCTGTAACAGCTTGCAGCACTGTGAGTTCTCACTTCGTGTAGCTACATATTGTGCTTTGAACACAGGTCACATAATGTGGAGAGGTGACTCTTTGAGCTGGGTACCCGAGGTGGCTTCACAACAGACAGGGCTGAGGGGACCATCTGCTGCTTTGTTGAGTCTTCATAAGTAATACAATGGACTCAGGTGAAATGCATCAAATAGTCACTCTGCTTTTCATTTAAAAAATTCACATCTATGGACTCATTGCATTAAAGAGGATGCTTTGGCCACTTCTTTAGGTTTTCTCCTTTTTTTTTTTTTTTCTGGCAGCATGTTTGCAAAAGAGAGATGCTTTGACATTCTCCAAAGAACTGTAACCTGATTTTCTGTTTTGAAATTAATTTTGGTTTCAAATATGACCCAACAGACAAACAAATCTTACTTAAACTTGTCAAATCCTGGATGAAATATTTCAGTTGATATGGACTGGCATTTTTAACTGAGATGTTTGATTTGTAAAAATGTTCTCAATTCCAACTTTTTCTTTTGAATTGTGAGGGGAATAGTTTTAGACATGCCATTGCATGTCTAAGTGACCAGTGATTTGCTTGATTGCTTTCCACATGCACTATTTGACATAACTAATTCATGAGGCTTTATTTGCTTATATTTTGTAAATGCAATGACAAGATTTCAATTATTAAATTCAAACTATTAAAGCAGAGCATCTGCATTACAAAATTCAGAAGGCTAACAAGTTTCTTGGAATCAGCTGAACAAATTTGGGCTGTTTAGATAGAGAACCTCTTTGTGGTTCTCTCCCTGTTCCTGACCACTTCTTCAGTAAGAAAGAAATCATTCTTTCATGTGAAGTATCCTTAAATACACAGTCAGCTTAACAGACCTCAAAGGCATTAAGTAAAGATTTACACATTCAAGACCTAAATTGTTGCATTTTGAGCCTGAATTACTTGGTCTTTTGGTTCATCTGTGAAATATAACTTGTTAGACATTAGTTGATCTCACGTAGAAGGCAGAGTTGATTGCATACCCCTACATCTCTAGAAAACAAATATTATGGTGACTTTGGTGAATTCACATTTTACCCATTGTGAGACACTTTACTGTACAAAACCTGAAATAATTTGTTGATAAAACTTAGGTAGCCAGGGCTGCGTTTTGCATTGCTTTTGTGAGAACTGCCAAGTAATTATTTATGTACAAAAGGTTGCTGGTTTGGTTTGGATGGTTAGTTTATTTCTGGTTTTCTTTTCTTTTCTTTTTTCTTTTTTTTTTCCCCTCAGGTGTAACTATTTAAATAAAAAATGGTGAGAGAAATGCAGTTTTATTTTCTGGCCTCTCTACAAAACTGTCTTACAAGATTTAAATCAATTGCATGGATTAAAAAATCCAATGCATCCAAGCAGACTGCTTGGTATGCTCTGCAAAATATTGTTTGTTTGTGCAACCCCTGTAAGGAGAATGCAGTTAATGAC
>NW_008629265.1:0-370 GCF_000691845.1 Merops nubicus
AGCCAAACAAGAGCTGCAGTGTATCAGCATAGACTGACTTTAGACTATCTGTTGGCTGAAGAAGGAGGTGTTTGTGGAAAATTTAATACATCAGATTGTTATTTGAAAATAGATGACCATGGGAATGTCGTCCTGGATATAGCCAAAAATATCAGAAAAATAGCACACGTACTGGTCCAAAAATGGGAATCCACACTAAAACTTAGCTGGTGAGATGCTAATATATTGGGAATAGAATGGTGGAAGAAGCTAGGTTTCTTCCTTTTGTGTGCCACAGCTGGCTTGATATTTCTTCCTTGCTTAGTCCACTGTTTTACTCAATTAATAACTACCGTGGTCCAAAGCATGCAACTGATAATAATGACTATGG
>NW_008629265.1:477-1994 GCF_000691845.1 Merops nubicus
GGCTTGTCATATATAAGCAATTGCAGCTGCGCAATAAAGGCCATTTGCAACATCCTTCATATTGAAGCCTGTGTCTGTGATGGTACCCAACAGCAGAGGTTGGGTGGCAGAGATCCCGGGGATCGGGTGTCGGTAACGACAGGCTACATCCGGAACAGCACAGAAGGTCATGGTGTTAACAAAACAAAACAGCCAAAAAAAGAAGACCCCTTTAAAGAGACAAGATTAGTTTGTGAAGGAAAATAAACAAGCAAATAGTGGAGGCTAGTTACAAAATGCTGAATTCAACTAATCCTAATTTGACGGAACATTGTTGGCTATGTTATAATTTATACCCTCCCTTTTATGAGGCAATTGGAGTTGATGACAAACCTAAAAGAACAAACGAGTCAGCCCCTATCCAATGCAAGTGGGGGCAGAAGGAAAACAAAACTCAGGGACTAACTTTAACCCAGGTAACAGGGAAAGGGCGCTTCCTAGGGAAAGTACCCCATGATAAGCGACATCTATGTGCAACCACAATATCTCCGAGAAGAACTCAAATATCTGCCAAGTGGTTAATACCAGCAGAAAATGCAAAATGGGTCTGCTCCTCTGTAGGAATAACCCCATGTTTATCATTAGATCTGTTTGATGAAAGTGCTGAATATTGTATCCAGGTAGTAATAGTTCCCAAAATCAACTACCATCCTGAAGAATTTGTGTATGAACATCAATCCACTTTTAAACACCGATTAAATAAACGAGAGCTGTTTACCGCCTTAACAATAGCAGCATTGGTGACACTAGGTGCAGCTGGAGTGGGTACTGGAGCCACTTCCTTCAATTAATCAACAATTTAAATCCTTAAGAATGGCTATGGATGAGGATTTAGAAAATGTAGAAAAATCTATAAGTGCCTTAGAAACATCCTTGAGATCCTTATCAGAAATAGCATTACAAAATCGGAGAGGGCTGGACCTACTATTGGCACAACAGGGAGGATTGTGTGCTGCATTAGAAGAAGAATGCTGTGCATATGCCAACCACACTGGAGTGGTAAGAGACACAATGACTAAACTAAGGGAAGGATTAGATAAAAGATGAAGAGAAAGGGAGTCACGATAAAATTGGTATGAATCATGGTTTAATTACTCTATATTATGGATCTTGGGATTAACTTTTGGACCATGTATTTTTAACAGGATAGTCACCATTGTAAAAAACAGATTAAAGGCAGCACATCTCATGTTTATCAGAGCCAAGTATGAGTCACTTAATCAAGAAATTCCTATGGAGAAAACATTAATTTTAAGTCATATTGAACTCCAAAGATTTGATAAACAAATTGAAGAAAAAGAAAAAGGGGGGAATTGTAATGGATAACTCTTAGTTTGTGAGCCAAGTATGAGTCACTTAATCAAGAAATTCCTATGGAGAAAACATTAATTTTAAGTCATATTGAACTCCAAAGATTTGATAAACAAATTGAAGAAAAAGAAAAAGGGGGGAATTGTAATGGATAACTCTTAGTTTGT
>NW_008629266.1:0-205 GCF_000691845.1 Merops nubicus
GCCTCCTCCACCCTTCCCCCCCCATCCCACCCCCTCCGGACGCTGACCCTCGTTCTCATCCTTGAAGAGCTCTTCCGTCCCAAACTTGAGGATGTCGTCGAGCTCCTGCTTGGACATGGAGCCGGCCTTGGAGCCCAGCCCCGGGCGCACCACCAGGTGGGTGAGCATCATCTTGCGCTTGGCCACCTGGGTGATGCGCTCCTCC
>NW_008629267.1:0-35123 GCF_000691845.1 Merops nubicus
AGCCCCTGTAACCATGACAGAGAGATACAAATTTTTCTGTTATTTTAAAGTGGTTAAAACAACAAGGGGGGGAATGCTGGAATTCTGTATGGGTCACCATTTTGTTTGAAAAAAACATTTTATTTCACAGGAGGCATTACCTGAGTATTTGCTTTTTATTTGTTAAAGTGTTTACTTCAGATTTATTCTTTGGTGTATTGTGAATGCATATTTGATCTTTGCTGTCAATGAGACTGACAGTTCCTGATAGTCTCCTCACTATACCTCTGTACAAATAATTCTTCCTGTGGTGATTCTACAAGCTGATAAAGGATAACTGAAAACTGTTACAGTTAGAGATCATGACCTGTCTCTTGGTAAATGAGATTTGCAAAAATCTCACCTTTTGAGGACTGGCACAGAAACGGCCTTGCATGCTACTCAACAGCAGTTTGGACCATATTTATGTACACACAGAAAAGTTACCTTTCCTGGCAATGACTCTGCTCTTTAGGAGTGCCAAACGAATCGTAAGCCTTTCATAGCTCTTCCAACTTGCTGTATGCTCTTTGTGCACTAATGCCACACCCACAGGTATCTTACTGCATATTTGTGGTGACAGGTATTTATTTTTAGCTGTGAAAAATCTTCTTCCACCTCTAGAAGAAAGTTATCTAAATTGTGGCACGTTAGAGTGCTATAGGGCAACATTGTTTTTCCTTTTTACCTGAGAGCTTTTAATATTTGGATACTCTGCAGTATCTGTTGTTCATCAAATCAGTTTCCTTTTATCCTTCTTCCTCTGGCCACAAAACTAAACTTATTAAAACACTTGAAGATTGTCATCAGGATAAAATGCCACCAGATGTAAAACTTTTTAGAGTTTTAAGTAAAAAGTAAAATCCTCTCCTTGAATTTTTATTAATTAATTCTATGATAAATTTCTTAATTCATAATGTCATACCGTAGTGATACACTATATAGGAATTATAGACAAACTGAGGAGACTGTGGAATAAGTTAGGAGAGTGACAAAAGACTTTGAGTTCGTGCCTTACAAGAGAAAACAAAATAAATTATGTTGCTGGGTGAAATGAAAGAGAAAATTTTAAAAATAACATGGCAGTTTACACATTTGATGTGTTAAAGATTGTTACAGAAAACAATTTACCACACTTGCTGTCAAAAGGGCAAAATTAAGTCAGGTTAATGTGCAGCAAAAATAGTTAATCTGGGTCCTAACAATCTTGATCAGTAAAAATTGTGAAGCAATATAATGGGGCCCCTTTCTCTGTTGTTTTTTAGGATCTGATGATACAATGTCTGTCGGGGATGATCTTTATATACTTGTTCTTATCTGTGCAGAGACTTTTACTTTAGGTAATTATTCCATTGTACTGTTGTATCATTTCTCTCCCACCTTTCTCAGGAGATCGGTACCCCTTCACTTCTGCCAAGTCAGTTGTTTAAGTTAGAATTATGAAACAAGCTAACCACGCGTTTTTGCAGTTCTTCACACCAAAGGTGACAGTTTCTGGCCTGGTTTTTGTCAGCAGGGTTTTATTTCTTTGAGTGTGTGACTACATCTGCAAATACAGTCCAGAGGGATGCACAGCAGTGATAATCTAAACAACTAAAATCCATGGGATAGGATGGTGTGTAAAGCAACTCCATTTTGGAGGTTCATCACATTCAAGCAACAAGTTACAGGAAAATAGTTCCAGGGCTGCTGACTTACCCAGCTATAGGTATGGGAATTTTTCTTGTTTCTGTGCTGTACATAACAGAGATACTACATAGCTACACTGTAGAGTATCTTGAGTTTCTTAGATCTTGCAGTACTGAAACCTGAATTTAGCTATAAATTTATTTGCTCTCATTTTGTCATGTAAGAATTGTGGTCATGATTCTGTAACAGGAAAAGATAACTTTTTTTTTTTTTTTTCCCTCCTTGTACAACTGGCAAAATATTCTTGAAAATGTGAACCAAGAAGCATTAAAACCAACAGTGAATTACTGAAATAATGAAATTTAATAAAGTACATTAGAAAAAATAATTAGCCATCTATGTGTTCACTGCCAGTCTGGACATGAGTATTACCAACAGTTATGGTCCACAATAGGAGATGCTATTAGAAACACTAAACAAAGGCATTACATTACACTTACAGTTCAATAAAACCAAGAGAATGAAAATACTCAATTCGATTTATACAGTAAAGCTGTCCCCACAACAACAGTGCAAGAGGTTGAAATAGGTCACAGGCAGCCCTCCTTACATTGCTCAATAACATTAGAAGGATTAATCATTTATGGATTATCTCCTAGAAACAATGATCTGGCACAGACAGGTAATCCAATCTCCTCTATCTTTCTAACCTGGCTTGCCGTTTCACAGGGAATTGTGAAAGGGTGGCAGTTTTTTCTAGGAAGACATTGCCTGCCAGCTTGAAACATATAAATTGATGGAATTTGCATCAAAATATGACAGCTTTTCTCTGATGAAGGTAGGTAGTGAAATTAGATAGGTAAAACTACCTTTTTTTAACTGAAGAATGGAGGTTTGGCTCAGAAATTGTATCATGTTCACCCTTAGTTATAATCTGTCACTGAAGAGGGTAAAAAGAGAAATTTATCATTGACATAAATCAGTACTAGAGAGAAAATGTTATACCTGGGACTGTGTACTTTGCATAAATATCTAGTAATGTGTTCTGTCAGACTAAATTTTTCCAAAAGTTTAAATACTACTTATTTTTGAATACAAGCCTCTCAGTGATTGCAGTCTCAGTAAGGACATTAGATGTAAGTGTATGGCCTGACTTTTATTGATTTATATACTTAATGTAATATATAGGGCTTTGAACATATATTTTTAGCTGGTTTTATCTAACAGTAGATACAAGGCCTGCTGCTGAATATATTAGAACTGTACTAATTTCATTACTGAAAATGAACTGTATCACAAATTCTCCATTGTGGCAACTTAGCAATTGGACAAAATATTGCAGTAGCAAAGGTTCATCCTCAGGGATTCTCTACTGCTTATTTAATTTTACATGTAGTTTCTGTTTTATTGGTATAGTTACATGAGGAAAAACAATATGCAATTTCTATCACAAGGCAGAGTAGCCTATTTTCCTAAGTCTTCTTGCACAGATAGAAAAAAAAAAAAAAAGACAATAAGGTTAGCAAGGTTCTGCTCTGTACAGAATTGAGAAATATATTCAGGAACATTTGTGTATTGTAGTAGGTGCCCTGAGCCTTGAGAAAGCTACTTTAGTAGAACTATGTCAGTTATTAACTCAGCCAATTTTTAATTATTGTTATCTACCTTAAATATACTGTGTCAGCTTTGTGGCATTATTGTGTGCTTACATTTTTGTTTCCTTGTAAGCATCCTTTTCTAAACTTTAAGGTCCCTGGGACACTTCCAATGCCTCTATGTATCCAGCCCTTTAAATATTGAGAGTTTCACATATATTTTAAAATGTGGTTTTATATCTTTCTTCTTCTCTGAAGCCTTGCTCTAATGTAGCAAGTCAGAATTCCTTTTTGATAGTTTTGGTTGATCCTCTTGCAAAATATGCACATATCTGAGCAATCATCTTTGAAATAGGTTAGATAAATTTTTTATGACCAAATGTGTATTTTTCAACAGACATTTCTTGATGTGGTGCAGTACTAATAGAGAAGATGGAAGACAATTCTGAGAGTAAATAGCTTCTAGAGCTTTTCAGACATGACTGGAAACAAATATAATGTAAAATAACCTGGTGATTTTGGCTGCTTTTGATGCTTCTTAGGTTCTCCAGTGTCAGAGTAACGATAATCAGTAAATCTGCATTCATTTTGTAGGTTATTAAACCACTTCATCTCTCTGTACCTTCATTTTCCCTGACATAAAATAAGTACAGTGTATTTAAATTTCATTTAAATACTTTTTGGAAGAGTAATATAAGCAGTAGGCATTATGACAATATTTCACCCATCTGGGGAAGGGCTGATGTATCACAAGACCTTGTTTGAAGGTGAGGGCAGCAGCTGCTTTGACTGCTGTCATCATAATACTGCAGTCATGACAAAGGAGCAGGTTCAGGAATGCTGCTGTACTCTGGCAGGGTGGGTTTCCTCAGGCCCCTCGCTGCCACCTAACCCCTTCTCTGGGTGCTTGCTGGGGCTGGGCTGCAAAATGGAAGGTCAATGTGTTGCGGGAAACCCAAGGCACAATGCTGGTTCCCTCTTGCGGTAAGCATGCGTAGCTCTTGCTCTTTCCTTTGTTGGCCTTCTCCTTGAGGTTTCATATCCAAGAGTACTCAGTGACACAGCCACATGGATTAATTGTGTGTTGTGTGCTAAATTCTGCCCCTAACAGTTGCAGTCAAGAATCCATAACGAGCTTCTGGTTTGAACTGAAACTCCGAGACAGACCAACCCAGTCTGGGATGGGATGGCCTCCCTCCTGGCGGCAAGGAAAGCAGGCTAAGGAAGTGGGAAGGAGTCACCATGCTGGCAAAAAGGGAAGCTTGATTACATCATGACTAAGTGAATAAGCTGGATGGGATCCTAGCCTCTTATTTGGCTTCTTTTCACCAATTAAGTTCTGACTCATGGAGAGTTCCTTTGCCCTAGTGTCTCAAAAGAGAGCCATAAGGTTGTCTGCTGAAGAACCTCTGGGGAGCCCTGTGGTTAAGATGTGCAAGGAATGGCACAGGAAGGGCATTTCAGGGGGAAGGCATTAACACGCAATGCTGTGGAAATTTGCAGCCAGACTATCACAGAACTTAGCGTAAGAAACTCTTGCAGTTCAGACAGGCCTTAAGGGCTGTGGTGGAAGTGCAATTGCAGCCTTTAACTTTGGGACCTCATGTCCCTTGACTCTGGTGTTAGAAAGTAAGTGAGTTGATAGTAGTGAATTATTTAAGAACAAAAGCGGTAACATCTTATTTAATTAATTTCAAATGGATTGTGTGCAGTTATGTGTGTAAAGCAAAATGGCAGTCAACTAGTAAAATATTTTCTACAGAATTCTGTGTACAGATTAACAGAATTTTCATTTTGAGAATGAATGTAACTTTAGAGATTAATCTAAAAATTAGATTGTTTACTTTGGCATGTTTTCAAAAGGAAAAGAACTAACTAATACTTTGTGTGTTGAAACCATTCACTGCATTCATACAGTAATTTTACCCCAGTGGTATTTCACAATACAGTGATTTTTCCCCAGTGATATTTCCACACTACATGTGGAATTAGTGTACTGAAATGATGAATCCAAAGAGCTTGTGTAGGGATGATACATTTTATCAGGTAAGGACTGAAGAGCTGATGAGCATCTTTCCAATAGATTGCAATAATCACAAATAATTATTTAAACACCTCATGAGTACAGGTTTACATGACAGGCTCTGAACAGGTTATTTCAAGACTCTCATCGTCAATACAATTACTATTTCTGAATTTCAAAACTATTACCTCTTTTAAAGTCTGCATAAGTTATGCGATTTTAAAAACAGTTACATTTAACAGACTGAGAGGTGCAGTGTAAACAGTGCAAAACCAGCAGAGAGACCACACCTCCTCTTGCTATTGCCTTCTGGTGTAATGCCTTCCAGAGCTGGCTAGTCTTGCAGGTCCAAGCCCAGTGCCTGTCCAGCTCCTCCTCTACCTGTGGGTGCAACCTGTGGCTGATGACAACCAGCAAAGAAACTGGAGATGGGCAGGTCAAATTTGCCATGTTTGCCTTTCCCCTATCCCTGTGTGCAAGTGTACACCTGATGCTGGTCAGATGGAGACGGGGTGTTTTTAGGAGGCCTGACACATCCACAACAAAACAGACCTGCCAATGAAGACAACTGAGTTCCAGAAGTGATGAACTATCATACAGGACAGAAATTAACAGAGTCCACTATTTACCCTAGCAAAAAATAATTCAAAACCAGTTACCAAAAAACAGAACAAAAAATGACCCTTGTAAAACAAACATCTTCATTCTAGGGTAAAACTTGCATGCCATACTTTTGCCATTTTTATAAAGAAAAATTCTGGTTGACTCCACTTTCTTGACAGACTTGTCACCTGAATGATTCATGAGTGATTATGTCTAGAAGGGAAGCTGAATACAGAAGAGCTGTTGGTGTACCTGTGGTGCAAGGAGGAGGCTGTGGGACCAGCCAAGGGGTTAGGCAGGCTGATCTTCCTGCTCTTTGCTTTAGCTCTCCGTAGTGGGGGTGTCCACACAGGAATAGCACGGAAGCTGGGGTTGAAGGAAGGTCTTAGCAGGCAAAGACAGCCTTGTCTCTGCAATGTATCTGTGTGGGAAGCGGACTGTTTGATAATATCATGGTCACATACTTTTTGTAAGATCCTCCCATTATAGTTAATTGTGATTATTTTTCTTGGGATTTTTTTTTTTTTTTTTTTTGGCTCAGTCATGAATTCCAGCTGTAGTGGGGAGCTGGCCAAGTAGGCTATGTAAACTTCTGAGATTTTGCACTTCAGGGCCACCACGTGATTCATAAGCTTCTGTGACAAGAGCTAGGCACTGCTGTTGGCTTGCAAACAGCTGTGGGGAATGCTCAAGTTAAAGGAGCAAATAATCTATTATTTTTGCTCCTTTAGAAAATCCCCCAAATCTTACTGTGTAATATCAGGGGATTTGCATTTATTCAACTTCAGATATTCCTTTTTTAGGCTCTAATCTCTACTTCATAGTGCTTGTTTAATGGTCACACTTCTGCCAAGTGCTCTCCATGGCTTCGTGGCACCATGCCAACTGCTGAGAGGTTTCAAGAGTAGTAACTGTTTCTGGACAGCGAGTGGCCTATTAAGTAGAATCCATTGCAAGTGTAAGCTAGTAACTGAAACAGTGACTTTAACAGGTGAGCACGGCTGCCAGTATAAGGGCACTTTGTTAAACACTTAAGACAAAAATAAATGTATAATAATTAAGGTAATTGTACCAATGTATTTTGTTCATTACCATCATGGCAGCAGAGCAGAGAGACTTGTTAAACTTACTCCAATCCCCATTAGTTCTTTATAACCTTGACAAAACATCAGAGTTCAAGATAAAAAAAAATGTCTATAGTCTATTTAAGCTGACTTTTCATTTGTATTTCTAGCCAGAATTTAGTTATTGTTTGCAAAACTATATTCTGGTATATGGGCTATTTGCAAACTGTTCATTGAGATTATTATTTAAGATATCTCTTAATTGTAGTTTTCAATTAACTAAGCAATATTGTAGTGGTTCTTGAAAGGCTCCCAAAGCTATCAAGCATTCTGCAGAGGATAAGCTAATGAGGCGTATAATGGGACATCAAGATGAATTTATTGTTTTAATTTATACATTGAAAGATGATTTTTTATACTTTTGTTACCCATGTCTCATTAAAAATAAACTAATACTAGAAAATGTTTACCCTGTAAAATTGTCAGAAGATAATATCTTGCTTATTTGTATGTAGCCAAAGGAACAGAGTAGCAGCAGGGCTTGTTTTATAATCAGCAAACAGTAATGGAGAAAAAAGGCAACTAAGATGTAGAACTGTAGCAAGGTCTTTTGTTAGTTCATAGATATCTGAGGATTCTGTAGTCTCTTTGAGGCCCTGGTTGTTCTCATATTTCAGCTGGAATTGGCTTTTTTTTTTCAATTCCACCAAGCTTATGGACGAGAGGAACTTTGCAAATCCCTGTAACTTATTTTTCTGATGGAAAACTTGCAAACATGTGCATGACAATTAGGGGCTTCATTCACGTCTGTAATCAAGGGGAGCTGTTCCTAGCCTTACTCTGGATCTGAATGACACAGAATGACCCCAGTGGTGGGCTGTTAAAGACTGATGGCTGCACTGACCCGTACAGCAAGTCCACAGTCATGGTGACTATGGTCACCCCTGTGAATGCTCACTAGTGCTAACATCAGTGCTATTTAAGGGAGCATCTAAATTTGTTCCCTGGCCAGTCAGTAGCTGATGTGTGTGGCTATTTGAAAATGCTCATTTTGTGACCTTTGGCTTGCATCCAGGAGCTATTTCAGTCCTAACCTTTGGCTTGTCTCTTGATTTCTGACTCAGGCTCTTGACCTTTGGTATTTAGCCTGATTGCTGGTCTTTGGGTGCCAGGCTGCTTCTTGTCCTAGACTTGGATTCTGGTTTCAGATATTAGCTATAGCTGCTTATTGCAGCTTGGCACGTAAATCTCACTTGTGCTTTGAATTTTCCCCTTAGGTCGCTAATTGTTTCTTACATTTCTTCTTCAGCCTCACTCTTGCAATCGGAACACCTCTATGTTGCTCAGTTCTAAATGCATCCTTTCTCTCACGGGTCATTAAACTGAGGATGCAGAGCTGTTTGGACAGTCCTCCAGGAATCCTTGATGCTTACCCAAGATGAGTTGTTTTCTGCACACACATACCTGTTAGGATGGCTCCCGGCCTCCATGCAGGTGGATGGGTGCCCATCAGCCAATCCTCAGCCCCGGGGGGCCACAGGAAGTCTGCTCTATGGCTGGACATTCCAGACAACAGAGCAAGGGGAAGCCTGATAAATCCCAGCATCCTTTTTGCTAGGAATCTGTTGCTGGGGCATCAACCTCTAAATTGGCTGGTTTGAACAAACGTGTCAGAATGAAAAACTCCTCATAGATTAAAAATTAGATCAGTTAATTTCCTCTTAAGACATTTGATATGAAAGGACAGCAAAATCGTATTTAAGCAAAATAAAAATAAACCCCAATATCCCTATAGTATTTTCAGTAAAAGCAGCCCAAAATTTTGTCAGTTTTGAATGTCATATGGCAAGCCTCATGTTCACAGTTGTGACTACTTGCTCACGTGAGTTTGTTTCTCTAGCTTTACAGGGACTGTTCGCGTGAATAACTGCTCCTGCAGAGCGAATAAAGGCATGTACAATCTGCTCCCAGCTAGAAACTTATTTCTGAAGCCAGTTCACTCCCTTCATAAAGTGCAGATTCTTTATTTTATTTTGTTTTGTATTTACGTCACATGATTTGAGATCTTTGGGCTGACTGCTACTCCATTCCAAACCACTTACTCCTAGGAGAGACGCACATTTCAGAGCTCTTAATTCTTTCTGGACACGTGTTTGAAACAGAGATATTCTTTTTGTCTGGGAGGAGAAGGATAATTGCTTTCCGCCTGGATATCAGTTAATTAGCGGTCTTCTTGCCAGTGGATGCCTGGCTAAATTCACTCCTTTGCCGAGTGATTTATTAAATAACTACAAGACTATTCAGACAGCCCCAATAGTATTTTATAACAAAGCACTAATTACATGGCAAAAAAGAAATACAGGGCATATATTTTCAATTGCCTATGAACCTTCCTGTCATGCCTTTCTCTTGGATCACAGAGCTCAACTAATTAGATCTCACTGTTGACATAATTTTGGAGGAGATATTGACTCTCCTTTCTTCCATGGTTAATGCAATCTTGGCCTGCTTGGGAACGCAGCGTAACATTTTGAACAGGAATCACTGTCATAGCCTGAGCAAGGCTGCTTAGATAGGGACAATCAGCTCCACTAAGTGCTGATGCTTGTGTGGTGGCTGGGGGAATGTATGGAGCAAATGTACGATAAACATTTTCCTTGGCTCCCCTGTCACATCTTCTGCAGTGTGGCTGTCCATTAACATGCCACTGGCTCAGCAAGAGCTCTGGGGTCTGCCCAGATCACTTGGTAGCTGTCAAGTGGATAAGACAAGCTTCCTGGGGAATGTACTAAGATAATTACAGGAAGGTGAAGTTAAATCTCATACATGTGTTGCACAGAGTGCTGTGAGCAAAAGAGGCTTTATTCTGTGGTATGTGGACCAGATGGACTTGGTGACTGTTCTTTTGGTTTCTGGGGGCGAATTCAGTACATATGGTCCGGAATCAGCACCTCGTTTTGTCAGTTCAATTCACACCACCACACTCTCCTTCCTCCTTCCCATCTCCCCAGTAATAATTTTTTGTTGTTGTTTTATGAACAGAAAATCTGCTGGTGAGTGCAAGCAGGTAAGTGTTAAGGCAGCATTTTGAAATTTGCTGGCTCTTTGCCTCTTTTGCTGAACCCCCTGGAGTCCAAAAGCCCCAGTTCTTTTCTCCTCTTTTCTTCAGGGTAGAGACAGCTGTTATTTTGAAAAGAGAGGCTATGTACCATAGTCATTCTTCTCAGCGTTTTGAAAAAAAAAAAACCCACAAGCTCTCTGTTACTCTAATGCCTTACCAGATTATTTGCTGTTTATGCATATATATGTAATATGCTACTATAAACTGTGAAAACGAAAGGTCAGTAGATTCACTGGTTAGGTTTCACCCTGTTTTTTTGGGTCCAATCCTTGCAGCACATCTAAGGTTTCTTAGTACCTAAAAGCTATACACAGCTATTTCCTAGATATTACTCAATACTAGTGAGACATTTTACTGCTTGGATACACTAACTGGGAAGGAAGGACACTCCAGTTTTTCAGGTACTCCTTTCCAATACATGTTTACCGCAAAACTGAACACACACCTGTTAGAACATTGTTGTACACAACATTGTAGTTCTCTTGCAGCCTTTCTGCAAGAAAAACAAGGATTAACTCTGTATCTTAGTATACTGAATAATTTAATTATGCTGCAGAAGATTAATTTGAAGACAGCCCTTTTGCGAGTAGGCAAGTAAATGTAATAAAACTGGGGGCCTGGCTTGGTAACTGTAGCTGAGATGTATATGAGTGTACTTCATGATACAGTCCCATGTATAAAAAACCCCAAATGTGTAGTCTATTTAAATTTTAGTTTTATCTAGAATTTTTCTGCCACATTTTGAATGTGTATGAAGTCATGAAGCTTTGTTTTTAATGCACTGTGTGTGGTACAAAGAAACAAACTCTCATTTTAGATATTCACATACAATAAACAGAGACCTAAATAATAAATTTTGATGTCCATTAGCTCTTCCTTGAGTAAACACCTTCCTGCTCCTGAGAAGTGTTTGTGGTAGGGCGGTTTTGCTGGCTTTTTTGTTCCACAATGATAGAATATTAAAGCAGGAAATAGCACAGAAAAGAAATTTTTGCATAATGGAAGCAAGTAACTCACACCAGGACCAAAATTTGTTAAAGAACAAGGCTGAAACATTGCACTGTTCTCTTGCTACAGTTCAGAAGTCATGGGTGTGAATAACACAGACCAGGTCATCTTTGGGCTTGAGTGGGATTGACCTTGAGTCAGCTCAGAACATTTTTCATATGAATAGCAAAACTGAACTAATCTTTAAGGTAAAGGAGAAGCAGGACCTCATGGCCCTCTGAATTTATTTATTTTTTTTTTTTTTTATCTGAAGGAGTAGGCAGTTTGCAAGGCAGAAGGGATTAGTAATGATCCTTTAAAATAGTGATGATTTCTTTATTTTAAGAAATCTCTCCTTGTGGAAATATTATTAAAGACTGTTTAGAATGTTTTTGTTTTGATTAAACAGTTAGGTGGCAAGGTAAAGAGTTACAGTGAATTCTGAAAACTTTCAGATAATGGTGCTGGTTTGCTCTTTGTGAAGATCTGAAGGATTGCCATCAGAGTCGTTACTACTGCAGCACTTCTGTTTCGCTCACTGGAGCTGCTCTAAAATTAGCTGAAGATTCATTTCATCCTGGTTGGTTTACACTGACTTGATGCACACTGTCAAGTGTTTTGGCAGCAAATATGAAGATCATTACTTTGAGAGAAGCAATTTCCATGGATTCTTTATGTTTGAAGTCACTTTTATCTTGCATTGTGGACTCTGTAACTCAGTCTTATTTCTGGTATTTTAGAAAACACACCTGTAACTTGTGAGATAAAAAGTCACTGAATCTGGTGTTGTCCATTGCACTCAGGCTTTGGCTTTCCTTTTGTATTTCTCATTCATTAATAATGACATGCTGACTGATCTCACTCACCTTTTATGATGCACAGACACTCCATATGTATGAGAAAGACCTGCCAAAGCCTAGGAGGCTTTTTTTTTTTTTTTCCTCCAGTGAATTGATTATCTTCAAAGTCCTGCTCCATGTCTATTTTTTTGCAATAAGATTTTTCTGTGTGGCAGGGGATCAAAGGTGCCTTTAAACTAGCCTGTTTCCCTAGCTTAGGGATCAGCCTTAAGGATGTGTTAGGGGGCTGGATGCAAGAGGTTTTACAACTGTACAACCTATACTCTTATGGCAGAGGTTAAATTACCTTTAACTTTCTCCAAGTGTATAACAAAGGATTGTTTTGGCTGCTGGTTTTCCACTGTTAATTCCTATCTACTTCATGGATCTTACACTTAGATCTAAAATCTAATGTCCTTCATGAAGTAATTAATATCTTTTTCTACTGGGAAAACAATTGCAAAGCTATTGTGAAAACTTTATTTTCTGACTCATCCATTTGTAGACAAGCATTTGTATTTCATCCTGAATCAGAAGCTCTTCTTTTGCTCTGTCACCCCTTGTGTAGGAGCAGGCGTAATGGGTTTGTTCCTACATTCTGCACGAAATATGCTCCTCTCCCTCTTGCCACAAGTGGGCTCAGATAGGAACGAAGTAGTGGATGAAGCATCCACCGTGAGGTTATTTTGCTGCTGTTACATATCCCTGCATCTGTCAGGCTTTCTGAGATACAAATTTGGATGCATTGCAGGTAAACTAATAAAGCCTTTCAACATGAGAGTTCCCACCTTCAGAGCTATGAAGGAGTATCCTCTGTGGCCTTGCTCCCCTCAAATCCCTTTTACACTGTTCTCAAACTGCACCAAGACCAATCAAGTGGGAGTTCTCATTTAAGTATACTGGACTTTGCCCAGACTTCATGCTTGAATGTGTTCTGTACACCTGAAATCTCAATAAAAATCTGGAGTTTGGGTTTGGAGAATGGTATGGTAATAGGTATGGAATTATTTGACATGCTTTTTGACTGGCTGGTAGGTCATTTAAGGTTGTGAAGCTACTTATGTAAAAAAAGGAACATATGTTTGGAATAAAAGCGTCTCTCAGGTATCTTTAGTAGTTCGTGAAGAAGCAGCTTGTGAAATCAGTGCATTAACTTTTAAACACCTTTAAACTTCATAGTCCCTGCGTATGGTATAGGCATTAAATTCATAGCAGCTACTTCTAGTCTCTTTTTTTCCTCCCTCTATGCATGTGGATCAGAGACATAGGTTGTACAATTGATAAAATGTGTGTAAGTGCAGGCACGTTCCTAAGAGTCAGGGGAACTTTGGGTAGTTCTTTTTAATTTTACTGTTTCTTTGAAACTGATAAAATTAAAAATCCTCAGTAGGATGTTGAAAAAAGATCTTTTATGGTTGGAAAATACCTAATTTAAAATATTTTCTAGTAATATATAAGAAGAACTTGATATGTAAAAAATTCAAAATAGTTAAAAATAACACTGAATACTTATTTCAACATTTCTATTTTTCATTTAGATATTTTTTCATGTTCAAACTTTTAGATGTACAGACTATAATATTTCAATATTACTGTAAAAACATTTCAAAAGGGCCTGTTTCCACATTAAAAGACAGTGCAATCTACGTTTTAATAGACATTTGGGGTTTTCAATATTTTTTATCCACTTAGGATGAAAATAAATATTGAAATGTCTAAGTTTTGTAAAGTATAAACAATTCATTACTCTAACTAAAAGGGATTTTTGCCACAGAGCTCCCTAAAGCAAGATCTGCATCCTTGTTACACAAAGCAGTGTGCTTCCTCTTGCAGTCTTGACTATGAAAGCATGAGAGCAGTCAGATGAGGAGAAATGTGTAGCACGTAAGAACTGTGTGTCAATAACACATTGTTTACAATCAAAGGAAATTAAGACCAAAAAAAAAAAATGTTTCTTTTCTCCTTAAAACTAAAGCAAATCAATGTTAAGTAACCTTCAGAGACAGCAATAACTTCAGAAAGTGACAGCTTTTCCTGGGTTTTTATCAGTTGAAAGACCCTGGCCTCCAAACACATAGCACAGAACTTTGGTTTTTTTTTGGTTTTTTTTTTTTTTTTTTTTTTTTTAGGGTTCCAAGGAATTATTTAAAGGAAAAAGGAAGTGGCATCAAGATTTTGTCTCACTGAAGTCCGTGAGCATTGGATTAGGTCCTTAGATCCGGTTATGTAAACATTTCTGTAACATTCTTACACTGTAATGTTTGGACTGTTACTATAGAACACTGCCGTGCTTTTCGTAGCTTGGTGTTTCAATACTTGAAGAAGAATACTTGAAGAAGCACTCGAAGAGCTTATAATTCATTTTCCATCCGATACATCCTCTTCCCATGCTAACATATATGCTGGTATTTAAGATTATCACTCCTGCCTTTCTGTACTCATTGAAATACAAGAAACAGCTGCCTGAGGTCTAACAAAATCTAAGAATGTTGCTGAGCCTCAGCGACCCTGTACTTGTAGGACAGCAGAGGTTGTCCTTTGCATTTTATATTGCAGCTACCCCTCTTTGCCTGTGGGTAAGAACAGGGCTTTTTAATCCACTGTCTTTGCTCCTCATGCCTAGTGAGTGGATAAATACGGCCACCTAGCTGAATGCTGCCTTGAAGACTTTCAACCTATTTTCTCTTTTTCTTACTCTTTATAAACTTTGTCCTTGTATAGCTTTATCCTTGTATAAATACTCACTGCAAAGTCTAAGGTCCTTGCCCAAGAATGCTTAACCCCATTTAAAACTGTTGCTTCAGATTTTGTCTGGGCAGTGACATTAGTCACACAGGAAGGCTGTGCTAGACTTTGCAGAGGATGCCTGGAAACAGAGGACTAGGAAACACCTACTGGTTTTGATTCAGAGAGCTGTATGGTCAGATATAAGATGAAGACAATACTCATCATTCTGGAGTCCTGTTAGAAGGGAATGAGGACCTCAGGTTTAAAAAGACCAGACTATTTTCCCATTAATTCTGCATGCTGTACTGACTTTTAACCTAATTTAAAAAGAAAAAAAATGTATCTCACTGTTAACTGGGCAGTGTTAAACAAAGGGTGCAGACTGATCTAAAAAGAGTGAACAATAGATGTGTTGTATCAGAGGCACTGAAGTATCTCATGCTGACAAGAGTGAAACGTGGTCCCTCTTTCATTGTTCAGTCACTCTACCCCCCTCTGCCATTTACTACACTAGCACAGTGACATGCTGAATCATTGCATCTCAGAAGCATCAGCAGTTTACACAAAGGAAAAGGTTTTGAGAGTGCCAGGAAAATTATTTTGAAGGTGTGGCCTGCATCTTATGCAAACAGCATGTTCTTCCCTGACAACACAGGGGAGCAGGGGAGTGGAATTCCACCTGTTCTCTGTCAGAAATGACAGTATATTTTATATTGTAATATCTATGCATGTGCTGATAAACTTATGACAGAACTGTGGTTCTTAAGCAGCAGCATTGTTAATTACTACAGTGAGAAAAATTCATTTGCTGCCAAATTAAACTGAAGTTGCATGGACACGTGTTTTTTTTAACACTGTCTTTAATTCCCTGTTTCTCACAATCATCAGAGCTCTCATATGAAGAGCAGAATGTAATTTTTCCATGTTCAGCAGTTGCACTGTTTTAAGAATGATACACTAGACTTTGTCAAACACTTGAATGTATATTATGAAGGATGCATGGCTACCTTTCTTCAAGAGCTGCTAAAAGCATATCACAATCCAAACCTGCACTCATTCTGAAGTCAAGGAAGAGGCCACCCTAATCAAGTCAATGGGATTACCTGACATATATATTTGTTATCTTAAAGTCTTTGTTAAAACTAACTCTTAACATGGGAACTAAGCACTTTTTGTTTTGACTTACTGGAATTCTTCAAATCCTCATAAAAATTTACTGAGATAATAATAGCAATCATAGGTTGCAAAGATAGTACAGTTCATCTCTAAGTGCTTTTTAAAGATACGAAGCATCTTCACTGATGCTGAAAAAAAAATCTAAGTGGCTTGTGCTAAGTCCCACGGCACCTACTGGCAAAGATGGGGAATGAATAAACATCAAATGCACCAGGTCTGTGTAACAGCAACTACATCTTTGTTGTTCTTATAATTTTCTCTAAAAGCAACTGAATCCATTAAAAACTTTTAAAAAAAGATTAAAATAGTAACAACTACTACTGTGGTTCTACACGCACTTTAACCTAGCATTAACTAGCTCTGTTACTGCAAGAAGGGACCTTAAACCTTTCTGACCTTGTCGATGAGCTGATCCATAGGAATAGAGATTCTCACAGGTTGAAAGGGACCTTGGGAGGTCACCCAGAGCAGCCTCCTGTTCAAGGCAAGGCTTCAGTACTGGTCTCAGATGAGGTTGCTCAGGGCTTTGTCCAAGTTAAAACTGACCCACTGTCATAGCTTAGTTTTAGTCTAACTCAGTTCTTCACTCTGGGTCATTCTGCATCTATGTGGGTACCAGTAGGCTGACAAAGGAGCTGAAGGGAAGAAACAGAGGGGCAAGTGAGATCACTTCTTTTAATGGCAGCACTAACTCATGCTGCCCTACAATGTAAGGCTTACTGTGGGAATGGAAGAGGTATTTTGATGCTATGCTCAATCCTACTTTCTTCCTGTATTTGGATGTTTGTTGGAGCAACAGTCTCAATTCAGAATGGAAGAAGGGAGAAATGTACTCTACACTGCTTGAGAGAAATCTCTTATATTGCTGGTGTTTTCCACTTCCCAGACCAGTTCAAGCAGACATATTTTGTACATTCCATAAGTGAAGTTTGAGATAACTGTTCAGATGTAGTATTTGTGTGTAGTCTGCCTCTTTCTAGCTTATTTATTTCCATTGTACTGCAGCATAAATTTAACCTAAACTACCGTATTAATACTTATCCTTCTGGATCTTTTAAGCCATTCATAGTAGTTTCATAACAGTATATCTCACTGAGCTTTCAGTCCAATTTGCTCTCTATCACACCATCTTAATGAGAGATGGGATAGTTCTCCTAGCTTAACTTCTTTCATCATGCTTTTAAAGATACTGTTTGTTCCTGATATGTGAAGGATTCTTAGGATGCTGTTCTTGAAGCCTTTGCTTTCCTTTTCACTGTGTTCTTATTGTGTCTGTCTGAGCTTTAAGTTTTATGCTCTGCCAAATTTTAGCCTGGAGTGACAGCAGAGAAATGAGCATTATAATAAAAGTGCTGACAAACTCTTAGCTGTAATGACGTGAATGGTGTAGCTATCATTTGAGTTTGCTGTGTTCTTTACTTTAAATCTTTAATGCTATTTTCTCCTTTCATCCTGTGTTGAGCAGTAGGATTACTCATGTGGTTTATGGCTTAGAAGTGGTGTGGTTAAGTGAGTTGTTCGGTGGGGTGGAAGGACTCCTCTCTGGGGGCTACCTTCTTCATCTTAGAGGTGTGGAAAAGTTTAAGGTTTGAGGAGGAAAAACAGTTAGCAAGATGTTCAATACTGCATTGCCACTCCAGCACGGCCATCAACTTTGCCTGCTGTGATGCCTCACACTAATGACACCTTATTTTATATCCCTCTGGTACAGGTAAGGTAATATCTTCTGGGGTAAGGGCAGCATCCTCTAATGTGGAGGGAACAGGACACTTTGCATTGTAAAAGGGAAAAGAGTGAAGACTTAAGAGTGAGAAAATTTAACTCACAGTAAAGAAGTGTTTGTTGATGGTGTAAGTATTAATATTTTAGACTGTAAGTCATTTGAAGCAGGATGTCTGAATTCCTGTGCCTATGTGTGCTGTTCAAAGCACTTCTGATATTACTACAGCACAAATAATGCATGGACTAGGTACGAATCCATACTGAAGTGCCTAGTCAGTCTGCACATACCTGACATTGTAGCAATGGAAATAAAGATCCTGTGGAGTTTCCCATTGATTTCAGTGAAAGCAGAAACAAGTTTTCAAGAGGCCTTTTGGATTAGTTCTCTGGCTTTTCTGAAATAGCAGAAATCCTTTCATCTTGAATATGCCCTGCCATGTGACAAGGATTTGGCTCTGAGAATTTTCTCTGGACAATATCTGCCTGATTCCAGTTGGATGCAATTACTTTGTGGGTGGATGCGTGTCTCTTGCTGTACCATGTGACCAGGTAATGCTAAAGAAGAGGGGAACTATAATCCCTTTAGCTCCACCATATATCTTCTCATGGTGACTGAGATTAACACTGTATTAATTTGAACAAAATAAATCTGGTATGCATATATCAAAAAAGATAAGATGTATGTGCAGAAGGATGTTAACAGCCTACAGACATCGACTGTCATGAGCCTTGTAAAGCTCAGCCCCATTTCCCCATTGAGGAAATGAAATCTTCATCTTTGGACACTGAGAATACTGGACTGGGTAAGGCCACGAGCCACCTACTCTAAGTTGGTCCTGCTCTGAGTAGGGGATTGGACCAAGTCACCTTCAGAGGTCCTTTCCAGCTGATGTTCTACAAATATAGTCTATTAAAAGAAAGATTAGTAGCAAAATCATTGTCCTATCAGCATTGTTGTGAATCTGACTAAACTACTGAACATATGGGTGCTTATACCTGCCTAGAGGGAGATCAATAGCTCTGACAGGATCATTGAATGGAGACCCTTCAAGTGTTTTGTGCCAGCAACAGATTATCTCACTGCTGTGAGCAAAGTTAGGGTTAGGATCTGTGGTTCCCTGTCACTATGAGATCTGTATTTCTCTTATCTTTATTATGATCTTCAAATCAAAATGCTTATGCCTCAAGAATTCACCTGCTTCATGTGAAATCATCCACTTTTTCCGTTGCTTTGTTGTGTGTAAAGTGTGTTGATTCATGGAGAAGAGATTACTGTGCATCATACCTGTCTTTGCTCTCATTTTCTTTTTTCCCATGTGACAGCATTATATTGCAGGCCTTGCACCTAGTCCTCAGGTTTTCTGGGATATGATTTGGAGAGTTCTGGAATGGTGTCACTCAGCTATGGCTGCCCAAGGGAACACTGCCGCAAATTGCTTTTCATAAGAAACAACACAAATGTTTAATACCATTGTCTCTCTTTAACTCTCCTTGGTCTTCCAAGATTTCACTGCCTAGAGAAGGTACACAGACACATTGTCTGTACAACTGAGTGTTGGTTTCTTGAGCTGATAGCTAACATCAGTTAGTCATTAACAGTCTTTTGAGGGGCAATGCTAATAAGAGTAAGAACAGCAGCAGTGGGGGTGATATCATAATTCTCTGAGTCAGGTTTGATTAAAGAAACCAAAAGAACATCAGAAGAAGATTCTGAGAGAATTGCAAAATAGGCGATAACAGCATTCTCTGGATTATACCTTACTCTTCAGTTAAAACAGTTTTCTGTACTTCTGACAGAAATTATTGACAATATTCTGCTGGTCATAAAGCACATGAGCATATGAAAATTTATGGGGAAAGATCCAAGTCATCCACTTGTTTTATTTTGCTTTACCATCATTGTACTCCAGAGCAGATTACAGCAGATGGTGGAAAGTCAGAACTTTTGGTGTTTTATTCTTATCCCAGACCTGTAATTGCAACAAAACTTGTTTCATCTCCCATTGCCTCATCTTACCTCTACACAAAATGTGGATTTTTGATTTTTATTAAAAAGCAGGATTAGAAGCTTAATCTTTGTGAAGTATTTAAAAATATTTAGAAGAAGACCCAAGTCCAAAGGTTTGCTGATTAGGAGCCTGCTGTGCTGGGTGGCCATGCTAATAAAATCCAGAATTTATTTTTTTGTTTGTTTGTTTGTTTTTTGTGAATGCTTTCTTGTTTTGCAGTGTGACTTAGGGTTCATAAAGAAATCTTATCAGAAAATGCAATTAGGGAACACCTCCAGAACTGATACAGGATGATCTCAGTAACTCCTGGATTGGAATAAAGATGAGATGTTTCTTTACATGAGACAGATACACATATTTTCTTGAGTGTACAACCAAAGTTATGCAATGATTGTAAGACTTGAGTGTTATGCATTATTCTGATTTCATTATGATTGCTCTTTGAGACACAGATATGAGCTGAAGTATGAAAAATACTGATTTATTGAGTGTCTAGCAAACTTTAAGAAAACTTCCAAACCCACCAGCATAACTATAACAAATTCTAGATTTTTTTATCCTTTGTACTGCTTTTCCAAATAGCTTATAGAAGGCACATGGAGGACAGGGAGGCTGTTTAAAACAGGATTATTTAAAAGATGGCCTATAAGAAAACCATTCAATAATTCTATTATTTCCAGTCTAATGCTTTGCGTTGGGAAGGACCTTTAAAAGTCATCTAATTCAACCCCTGCAGTGAGCAGGAACATCTGCAACTAGAGCATGTTGCTCAGAGCCCCATCCAGTCTGACCTTGAATGTCTCCAGGGATGGGGCATCAGCCACCTCTCTGGGCAATCTGTGCCAATGTTTCAGCACCTTCTTGGTAAAAAAAAATAATTTCTTCCCTATATCTAGTCTAAGTGTCCCTCTTTCAGTTAGAAACCATGATGCCTTGTCCTGTTGCAACAGGCCCTGCTAACAAGTTTGTCCCCTTTTTTCTTGTAGGTCCACTTTAAGTACTGAAAGGCCACAATAAGGCTTCCCTGGAGCCTTCTGTTCTCCAGGCTGAACAGCCCCAACTCTCTCAGCCTGTCCTCACAGCAGAGGGGTTGGTTCATAGTGACACTGTGTATGAGGCTTAGCCAGACAGCAATGGAAAGAAATGCCCTGCAAAGAGACAGAGAGCTGTGAGGGTGTGCTCTCAGCCACATCTGCCCAGTGATCTTTTTCTGGCAGCCTCCTTTTCACTGGATGATAAGAAAGAACTAGAATTTCATTTCCAGAGAGACTATGTCAGAGACCTGTGGGAGACAACAGTCCCTTCAGCTGCCGCCCTGTCTTGGGGCTCACTCACCAGTTTTGATTAAGTGCTGCTAAAACTTGTCAGAACTAGTTTAGCTTGTTTCCCTTTTCCCTACTTAAATGTATGTATTACATCATCAGCACATCTACATTCTATTCTGAGAATTACTTTCCTGCAGATTTCCCCATGGAGAACTAGCATGTAACTTGCAGGGAGAAAGAAGTGTGTTGATATCTGACACATTACATTTTCTTCTATATTCACCCTTCATTCGTGTACAGCAAGAGGCTAAAAATTGTCAAGGACATTTGTTGCTTGTCACTCTTATTTGTGCATGAACATACTCATACAGCCTTATGCAGAGATATGGAAACTTTGAATTTTAAAATGATAAGAAAAGGTTTTATATCCTTGATTATCCTCTAGGCACTGTGCTCTCACTTCTCTTTTGATACTGATGGGAAAGAGGCTTATTAATGGGCTGGTTCAATAGACTTGTTAAAAGATTTTATTATAAAATGAAAAAAAAAAGTCTTTGAAATTCCATCACTGAATGAAATTACATCACTGATTTAGTCTTTATTTTCCAAATGGCTAAACATCTCATTTTTATACAGAACAAAAATTCTTGTCAAGAAAAATTGGTCACAGCTCAGATATTTTCTAACAAGACATCAGCTGCGTCATTAGTATAGTTTTCCTCTGTAAGCTCAGCTGCAGCTTATATGAGAAAGAAGTAAGATGCTGAGCTCCACATTCGTCCTCCCCCTCCAATCTGCATATCGTGCTCTATTGCTGTGGTACATTAATTCTCTTGTGACCCAGCCATTCATAAATTAGCTCTCTCATCATGACTACAGAGAGCGCAGAATTACAAACTTCAGTGAGGGAAAGATATCATAGGTCAGCCCACTCCACTTCCACACTGGTACGAGGTGAGTGTATGATACCTTGAGTCTACAAATGCCTCCCCACTAATACAAAACCATGTGTGTGGACAGGGAGCAAAGGAAAGAAGCCATGAAGATGTGCCTGTAAAGGAGTGGGGGAACCAGTGACACTGAGTTTCCAGATTATTTTGGTGACCATAGGTGGAAACTGGGACAACCACCACTGAAATATTTTCCTCTCCCTGAAGACTTTGAGACTCTTCTGTCTTTCCAGTGAAGACCTGATATCCTTCCATTTAGAAGTTTTTCTTCAAAAAAATAGCCATACTGTCCTTTTCCCCACAGATTTCAGTGCAGGACAGAAAAAGGATTCCTATTGTTCAGAACATTTAATTTCAACAAGTATACTTGATATGTGAGAAACAAGCTAGATATTTGTTCTGAATAGCTTGAAATGAAATACATGAATTTTATCCAAAATATTCTAAAGTTGAATACGGTTGTATGGCAAATTTTGTTTTCAGGATCTTTTCCTGTTTTATGAGAATCAGCCTCATACAAGTTCTGTTTGCTTTGGTGTTAAACCCAACCTTGCTTACCATTTTTTTTTTTTCTGCACAAAACCTTGTGAGACTGTGTCAGGTAGTCTATTTACAGACTTATACCCTTCCCAGGCAATGTACTCAGATAAAGGTAATTTAGTAATTTTACAGAGGTAAATCTTCACACAACTATTTGTCTCTATTTGTCTTCTGAAATATAATCCCTCTAGTTTTTGTGTTTAGAAGATCTTTTAATAAATTATTTGTTGACCTTGTCTGCTCTTACAATTCTCAGATCCACTGTTGTACTACGCACTGTACACAGTGCACAGAAAAGCTGGGAATGCTGTGTTGTGTTCACACTAATGGCATGTAATTTTTGGTTCAAGTATAAGGAATAAACCTCTGTCATTTTCCTAATGGTGCCATACTGTAATATAAAAGACCATGATTTATGTTTGAGAAAATGTAAAAGCTTAATCTCTGGTTATATCTTTTACACACATTTTGTAGTATACTGACTGAAAACCTCACTGAACATGATGGTTCAGCTTTCAAATCATTCTTATGCTCCTGGGCCGTAAGAGTGACAGTGTGTTTTGACAACGCCATTCAAGCTACACATTTAGCCAGTTTATAAATATCTGTTGACAAATATCTATTTTACTTCTCTGTGGAACTTTTCTTTGCTATTTTGTGCTAATGGGTGAACGTACAAGTGTATTCCGTAAGTAGCCAGTGACAAAAAGATATTTTATGCATTTATTTCTTACATGAGTTGGACTTTCCAGTACCATTGTTTATGGTGATGAGTTGTGGCCACTCTGCTACTGAAGTGAGAGTCAGTCAGTCTCCTGGAAGATACAATTCTTTAAGACTCTAGCATTTTATTTTGAGCAACAGTTTTTTTCAGGTCAGGCAATAATTTAATCAGTGGAGCTCAAAAAACATCTCGGGGAGCATTTTGAGACATTCCTCTAAGGCAATTAAGAAAAGTTACATTCTTCTGACTGCTGCACAGCTTTGCACATTGTATTTCCATTTCAGACTAATGTGCAGGGTGAGCCCGAAGTCAAATGTCTGCTGGGATTTTAAGCTTAGTTCTTAACCCAGTTCAGAATGAGGATAAAAGAAAATGGCCAAGTCTGCAACTGCCTTCATTGGTGTCTCATTGTAGCTAATCGTAAGTTTCTGCATGAACTCTTAGGGGAGATGAAACCTGAACTAAGCAAGAACATCTAATTTCTTCAATAGAGGCTTCTCTTTATGGGCATGAAGCAGTATTCAGAGAACCAAATGGAAGAAATAATTTTCTTTTGATAACTAAGTATTGAAATCGCAAACACACGCTGAGATGCAAATTATACCTGCTGTTGTGAATGTGATTTGAAGAATGACTTAACAGAGAGTCAAAATGACTAGAGAGGAGATAAGGGGCATGAAAAACAGAGAAATGGTTATTTAATGTTTCTAAATCTATTTCATTGCCAATAAAAATTCATTCACCTATCTGTGTTTAACTGGGAGACATTTTTTTGTTGAGAATTGACTACACAATAATCTGGATTGTTATCTCACTTATTGTCCTTTACACTCAGTAATGTCAAATACATTAGAGAATACACATTAGAGAGTCTTGTTTAGTGTGAGAAAGAGTAGAAAAAGAGGAGGCAAAACACACAGACAGCACCTATTTTAAAAATACTCTAAAATTAGGTACGCACAATACATACTAATTAATGGCTGATGGAGAACTTAAACCTTGCAATTCTTAGTTGACTCCCAGATTCTGAGAACTGTGATCAACAGGCAACAACTGATGAGGTATCCAGATTACAGAGATTTCTTGGTGGGACATTCCTGTGTTTGAAAAAAGAGAAAAATGCAGCCACAACAATTCAGAAATTAAAGACATAGCGAACTGATGACCCCTATTTTGGCATCCACTTCATTTACCCTATTCACACTGATTGACTCTTGAATATAAATGAAACTACTTTTTTGAGAAAGGAGTGTTAATTTGGTGTAAAATCACCAGAAAGAGACTCTTAAGGAATTAAAGGAATACTTTACTAACATTTTATTCTTCCTGTACATATTAAACTGCTTTTTGTCTAAGCCTATTTCTAAGGTTTCATTACTTCAGTTTTGCAGTACTAAACAATATTTATGGAGCAATGAGGGGAAGTTCAACGCTTACTTCTTTTTCCAGATTTTTAATGTATTTGTGCATGTAAAAGCTATTTCTAAAGGATGCCTTCAGGAAAATGTCTTTCTCTTCAAATGTATCTTGCTATGGCCACTAAAATGTGAGTTTAGAAATGAGAGCAGGCAGTAGTAGATGAAGCGAGTACTATTACTGGTGGCTTGGGAACTGTGAAAAGATGTGATCACAAAGTAACAATTTGCTACTTGTTGCAAGTGTAATCACTATTTATCTGGCTGTTGTAGTTCGAGGAGTGAAGGGAATTAAAAGCATGTTGTAGTTATATATGAAGAAGCAGCTTCTAGTCAGTTTTGCACTCAATATGTAGTCATAAATTTTGGTAAAAACTATGTTTGAATATTATTTGAAGTAAAGTATAACATTTATAATAAATATTGTGTGATCTTTTAAAAATCAATTTAACTTGGCTCAGCACGATAGTACACAGATGATCTTCAGCACTGAGTGAAGTGGCCAATTTAAGCACGATAGTAGAATGTCCCAGCCACCATCATTATCATATGATATCTTTCCCTCTCTTTCAATGCATTTTTTAATTATGAATCTCGCTGCCTCTGAATCCCTGATGCAGGCAGTCTCCAGCAAAGCCATTAGCAATACCTTTAGCTGCAGGCACCTACAGAAATACCATTTGCATCCTGACTTCCAGAGCTGGGAACAAATAAATTCTGAGGAACCTGCCCCAGAAGGATTAGGCAATCATCATAGCAAATTTAGAAGAACTTTAAAGAATTTTTTTTTTTTTTTTTTTTTTTTAAAAAAGGAGACAGAGTAAATAAAGTACAGTGCAGTATAGGTACTCTATAAATAAATTGCACATGACTGAAGTACAAACCTTGCAAATCTACCAATGTCAAACAGGATTTTGTAACAAGCTGCCAACCCATTAAGAAGGAAAGCTTACCCAACTGGAGAATCAGAGAGAAAGCTCTGAAGAATGTTGGTGCCTTCTAGATTGAAACCTTTCCAACAGGAGAGAAAATTCCATCTCACAGCAAAGCTCTTATTGTCCTCTCACAACCGTAGCTGCACTAACGTTGATAGAGCACGCAGACACATACATTCTACCCTGTGCAGTTTGGTTCATTTATGCAAGCACTGCTAATTTTTTTACCTCCTGCCTTTGATGCTTTATAGCTGTTCTACTTCCTACGAGCTTAGCTGAATGAAATGCTGTCTGTCTGAGACCTGTGTTTTCTGTAGTTCCTCCCACTGTGAGGTTTCTCTATAAGTTTAAATTACTTTAGAATGGTTTTTCATGCTGTCTAATAAGCCTGACTTTCTTAATAGGTAGTTGTTGTTATACCCAAGTTTCACATACTGAGATAAATGTTTGATTGCTCAGATGAAATAAAATATTTAAATGTAAATGTAAAAAAATTTGTTGCAACTTTCTAGGAGGAGCTCTTGTCAAGAGCTGAATCCCTTTTTTTCCCCTATAATTTTTTGAATGCTTTCTGTAAAATCTTATAAAATCCAGGATATGTACTTTCTGAAAGATAAATGTATCTGCTTGTAGTGAAACATAAGATTTCTGTTGAGATACTGGTGCATTAATATAATTCAAAGGAAGGTCTATATGTCTATCAGACTTATGGCATTTCCTGTACGGATCTATTAAAAAAAATTCTAATTTTCCTCCTTGAATTCATGGCCTTTATTTTCTGAAACTCAAAACACAAATCAAAGATATTCATGTCCAGTTTAAAGAAGGAATTTCAGTGTCTTTTATAAAAATGCCACAAACCCACCTATCCACTAATAGTCTTTCCTGTTTTCAGTAATAGCTTTTGCATGTGTGGAGATAGATGAACCATTAATTTGTGCTTTGGAAAGATGTTGAAAGAGTGATCTTCACTTAACAGTGATTCTATACTATGATCAGTATATAAAGTACAGAGATGTAGGTGTTAAAACAGCAAGAGACCCTTGTGACTATTACAATCTATGTAATTGTATGAATGAATCATTGTATCATGTCCAACTTCCACAACTGAAAGAGAACAGAACGTTTAGAAGAATATCCAGATTCGATTGGAAGATTTTCAGAGATAGAAAGGGCTTTGCAGGCCCACAGTATACCCCTTCTTCCTAAGGTACATCAGGTGATTTTTAATACATTTTATGCCACACTAATGGTACCATCCTCTTTTAGTAATCAAAAGGACTGATCAAATACCATACAGAAATCTATATATATTACATTAATGAAATTATTTTATCAAAACATCTCTCGGTCTCAAAAGAAAAAAAAAAAGTGGCCAGGTGGTCAGAAAGACACAGTTTTCCTTGTCCTGTGCTGGTTTGCATGAATCATATTACCTTCTTTTAATTTTTTGCTACTTAAAAATTCCAGTGCTGGCGTTTCTATTATTTTGCCCAGGTTTGCTGTCAGACCTATAACTACCTTGGTCTTTCCATTTACTCTGTTCAAATTTGGCACAATTTTTTTTTTTTTTTTTTTTTTTTTTTTTTTTTTTTTTTTTTTTGCTCGTTTTTTTTTTTTTTTTCCTGTCAGGCTGAATTTTAGTATTGAACTCTTCTTCCAAGTTAGGAAGTTGTCCTTGGAAATTTTAAAAATAATACCTGGAAATATGATTTTTTTTTTTTTTTTAGAATTAACTTTACTGGAGTAAGAATTCGAGTACTTATTCTCTTGAAGTCTTTAATTCAGTGGTCAGTGAGCAAAGGATGACTTTGCAGTGCTGGAATTTCTGCACACAGAAGTGCAAGTTGGGATGATAGGTTATATTACTAGTTAAAGATTTATAATAGTTTATTTAGAGGTCAAATGATGACAAGTTAAAACAAAGAAGGACCATCTTGCTAGTTATTAAGTAGTTATTAAGCAATTCACAAACAAATGAATCTTCAGGAGAACTCAAAACACTCATGGCTTGATTATGAATCTGGTGTGCATGTCCTTTGGGAGAGCACTCCAGTTCACCAAACTACTGCATGACATTCTTAAGTTTAAAAGAAGTAAAAGACATTTGAGAGCATTCCTGGAATGGCCACATTAATTCTTTCGTTGTTGCAGACATGCGAAGAAAATCTAGTGTTAGTTTTTGTAGTGCTTGAAGTAACTATATCATCACAAATAGTGAGTAAAGTTTTTACGTTACTAAAGCTCTGTAAAAGAAAAAGGGAAAAAATTGTATAGGAAACTTTTAAAAACGACTATGTTAGTCTCTTAGATTTCTCTGTAGATTTCCAGAGATTTACTACTTTAATACATCCCATACTAAATAGCAGATGATGATTAAAACTGAGCTCTAATGTTTCTCCTGGCTGCAGCTTCATTGCTAAAATACTGTGATTTGAAGGCTGGTTTTCCATTAAAAAGTATTATGCTATTTGATACAATGTACTTTCCTGAAGATTTGTTGGTTTATCTTTACAAATTTGATTCTATATATGCCTATTCTACTTCAGTGCCCATTTTAATGTCTTTAAATTATTGTAAGTTACTTCAATAGCACTATAGAATTGTTCCACAGTTTTACTTTATTATAAGAATATTTAACTTTTTCCTTCTCCTTTTCCATGAAAATTATTTAATATTAAAATGAGCCATTTTTGTCTCTTCAGATAATAAACTTTGCCATGGTTTATTTTATTTACAACTAATTTTAGTTGTGATTTATAGTGTGTAGAATCTATTATGACAAACCTTTTGTAACAAGTTCTTTGATATAAATGAGACTATTAACAATACGTATCTGATTTCTGTCTGCTTGTACACTGCATTTTCATGGGCTTGCTATCTAACATCAGTGGGTTTTCTTCCATGTAATCTTTATTGCATCGTTGGAATAGTTTCTGCAGAAAAAAAAAAAAGAAAGCTAAGTCCTAAAACTACTGAAATGAACAGCAGAGCTTACTCTGGTTTCAGTAATTCCATGATTATGTCCTCAACGCATAACCTTTCCTGATGTTGATAAAATCATTATAAAGCAATGAAGGCTACTGTTTTAGGGTGCCCACAAATTGTCAGATTGATTGCAAGTAAAATTCAGTCTGATACAGACAATTAGCGTTGTGCTTACGTGGGTTGCAAGCCTATTGAGACCTTGTACTTTGGTTTCATAAGCACATACATAAACCTTTGTGCTGGCTGTCATTGCGATGGTGCCTGATGGAATAGATGTCTTCAGTGGCATTTTGCCTGTTTGCTCCAGCACAACACTTGGCTTCAAGGTCTGTGTTGCCTGCGATTGCTCTGTAAAGCAATTAGTTAACTAGCCTTGTTCTTAAAGCCATGCTGACATCAGCAGTGATGACGGTGGCCAAAAAGTTTTGGCATGAATCTCTTTAATGTAATGTCATCAAATAGAGCAGCCATAGTAGTTTCCGTGCAGCCTGCAACACGGGGTAGTGAAGGCTGTTAGGGAAAGGTCAGAAGCATATCCACAGACATTTAAATTAAGCAGCATTCAGTGACCCAGTGGTGAAAAAACCACAAGGTTATTTGAATGTGCATTTAGAAAGACAGGTATCCACAGAGAAAAAGGAATGCAGGTCCCACAGAGGTGAGTTTATTTAGTGTGCAAAATCTGGGCAGAAGTCTGCTAAGTCTGATGAGGAGAAGAGTTTGATGAAATGTATTTTGCAGCCTATTTTGGCAGTTCTTAGGCTTCAGACATCGGTTCAATAAGCTCTTCACAGCAGAAAATGTATTAGTTAATCAAAGAAGGTAAACAGCATTTCTGCATACTTGGGTGTAGAGAAGCCAAGAAGGCACTAGCTTCTCTCTTTTTCTGTGGTTGACTAAATTACTTGATACAAAAGGCTTAATTAAACTAGGTTTAAGTTACAATAAAATATCATGTTAATTTTGTCTGATAATATCTTTTGAATCTAAGAAGGTATGAGTTCTTTCCTTCATGCTGCTATATCTAGGGCCAGTGATTTGATGCAGGATGAGCCTGCTGACTTTTTATACAAAGAGCTGGTAGAATATATGGTAAATAAGCTGGTGTGAAGGTCTTCCAGGCTTGGGGTTATTTTACGGTGCTGAAATAGGGCTCATGACTGATGCTGCAATACCTGTTCTTTCAGATCTGACATCAGATTTTAGCAGAATCCATCTTAAGGTTTCCCTGACTTTGCGAATGTGGGTGCTGCTGCTCTCCCATGGTTCTGCCTAAGTAACGTGATACTAGTTTTTGTGAAAAAAGGAGCAAAAATGGGAAGAGGCTGCAGCCCATTGTCTCAGACCGACTTAACTTCAAAGCAATGGAAAACAAGGCTGCAATCATACTACTTTTGCAAAAGTTGTCCCATTGTAGATTGCTATGGAATGCTTTATTTCTTCCTAATGCTACACATAGTTGCTGATCTCATGCTTTAATGTTGCTAGGATCACTCTGACCACTCAGGTTATAATGAGTAATCTCTTCTTTCCTGGCTCTTTCAGGTTTGGTTTCTGAAGGCTGGAGTAACATTCACTTATTTTTTTGTTCATCTTGAGCTCTTTCTGCAAAATCACTGCTAAAGGGTCACTGTTGTTTGAAATTTTCTTTCAAGTATATTTGTCACAAATAGTCTAGCCTCACAGCTTCTCTGTATTATTGTTTATTCTGGGTGGTACAAAGGTTAGTTCTTATTTTGTTGCTCTTAAAAATCTTATTTTTACAGTATCCTCTGGAAACTGTGTTCTCTTCTCTGTCATTTAATTTTTCCTTACTGCATGGATACTGAATAAAAGTGTGCATTTCCACTTCTAGGTTTATCTTGTCATTTTGTTGAGTCCTCTGAGGTGCAGGTTCTATTAGTAACTGAGTAGCTAATTCCTTGTTGATCTTCATATCACTAAATATTTTGAGATACTTCATTGTTTATCTTCCCTTTCTGAGCAATCTTCTCAGTTTGTCAATTCTGGCAGCCTTAAACAGTGCTGCGGGTTTTTTTTTTTGTGTTTTTATTTTTGTTTGTTTGTTTGTTTGTTTTTGTTTTGTTGTTGTGTTGGTTTTTTTTCCTACAGCCTTTCCGTTTCAGTTCATAATTCTCTTAATCCTCTTCAGATTTCATGTTCTTATATTTGTCATATACTCTCTATTTTTCCTCAAGAGCTCTTCTGACATTCTTAGTCGCCTACATCAGTCTTATCCTTCTTTTATGCCTAGAATAGTTGATCTTGCTCATGCTCTCACAATACCTTGACCTCCCTCCCTTGTTCCAACTCCTGGTTTGTTCATTATTTATCACTGGATTTGGCTGAATTGAAAGAAATACCAGATCCCATGGAAGTCAATGATATTGAAGTGTCTGCCTATTTAGGGGAAGCATTGATGTTTAGCTTCAGTGGTTCTGAGTCAGCCCTTGCCCCCAGGCCACTGCCACATTGCTGGCTCATTTGAACAGCAGAGAAGGTGGTGCTTGGTGATGCAACAGGCACAGACTAAATAGATGCAGATTTTGCTTGCCAAAAGGTAAATCTCTTAGTAAGCAGGATGCTTAGGCAGAGGTAAAAAATAAATCTAAATTGCTGTGTTTGTCAGATAACTTGCTGAATTTCTGGGAAGCCAGGGAAAGCCCTGTAGAGTATATTGGCTAATGCACTCTGCATACATGGCACCTGGTTTTACAGTGGGCACCTGTGCATCAGAGGCAAGATCAAGTCTGTTTTCTATACACATGCTCCCACTCCAAACCTTTATATTTGAATGTAATTTAGTAGTGTTTCTGATTAATTTATAACATTGAAACACTGTATCTGAAAACAGACTTAGAATTAAAGGATGGAGAAAAAGAATATTTCACGTGGGTTTACAGTGTAGACTATTTGACAAAAATCCAGCCTACTGAAGAAGCCGTTCGTCTATTTTTATGTAGCTTGATTCTCCCATTTTCTAAGTACTTTAACAGCTTATTATTAAAAAAAAATAGGCTCACAACAACCCATTTTGGAAGTCCCTCTTACATTTGCTCTCTCCATAGTTCTGAAGCTGTACCTCCCAGGCACCTCAGCACTATGCCTCACTGCCATCAAATAAGGAACATTTTAATGCCTCATTATAATAAGCTACTGTTGTGGTTTGAGGCTTGGAATGGGGGCGTGACCTTCCAGCAACTGGGAGGACCCCGGGTGGGGGTGAAACCACTGTATTCCCTCCCCTTCCCACACACACTCTGATAAGAGGCAGGGAGTGGTTTCTTGTTTCACTCCTGCCTTGGAGCTCGGAGAGGAAAGTTCTCCTTTCACTCCGTGGGACCCTGGAACCATTTCTGAGGGTTTTGTATATTTTATCTTTTGTATTATTCCCCTGATCTTTATATATATTATTTTCCTTACCTCCCTTTTTCGTTTTCTGTTCCTTGTTGAACAATATACTTCATTTTTTTTAAAAAGTGTCTCTCTCTCTCTCTCTCTCGAGGGGTTGGGGGAGAGGCGAGTACATAGTTCTGTTCCGTGTGGGTCCTGCCCTGAACCCCTTTTTACACGGAACCAGGTCAGCTACTCCCTAGCTAGAGTGAATGTTCATGTGTGGCCATATGTATGTTGTGTGTACCTCAGTACCTGCCTGCAGCGTGTTTTGGATGAGATCTACAGCCAGAAGCAAAGTCAGCATTAGCCTTCTTTTCTTGTGTCAGAGACTTAGAGTGATAAAAGATCTGCAGGCTTTTTTTTTTTTTTTTTCTTGTTGTTGTCAAAACTGCCTGAAATATTTGAGCTGTTTTTTCTCCTTTCCACTCTGAAATAAAATATTCAACTATAATTTGTTCTCCAGTTAGAACTGCTCTGGGGAGAGATGACACTGATGGAAAGAGATACTCCACAGATGTGAAGTACCTGGCAGTCCAGGACTACATCTAAGGGCTAGTCTAATATCTGACATACATTAACTTACCTTGGGGACTCGTCAGGTATATATGCCTGACTGCACAATGCAATAAACTGTATCGTTAGGCAGGGATCTCCTTGGCAAAGGTCACCATCATTTGTATTTCCATCAAGAACACCATATTCTGAGGGCTAAAGCAGTTTTGAGGTTCCTCTGAGACACTGAAACTTCAAAACCAGTGATGGCTGAGACAAAGTCTTTGCTAGGATTTTTTAAAGAATGTGGTTTTCTCTTTCAACTTTGTTTAGACCTTGAATTTTTTGTCAGAATTGTGCTGGAATGTATGAAAGTTTGTGTAACATACAGGGTACAGCTGCAACATACCTGTGTTATGTGACTCTAGAATAGGATTTTGTATGCGTAGAGCAATAAAAAGTGTTTTGTATTGCTAGGTTTTAGCTATATTAGCTCTCAGGGGGCATACTAAAAGTCACTTCTTTCTCATGAAGTGCTGTTTTACCCACTGTAAAGTACACAAAGTAGGTCAAAATATGCTACAGCTAAACAGAGCCCTTAAACCTATATGAACTTAATCTAAATTGAACTTCTAAGTGAAATTCACCAATTTTCTAAATTCAGTATGAGACAAGAGGAAGCAATCTTTATCTTTAGAGAATGAAAATATGCCCATGAGTAAGCGCAGTCACTGGCCTCTGTACAGGACAAAGCAAAAACCCATAGACTAAAGTGGCTAGAAGCTGAAAACAAATTTTGAGATTGTACTGCATGTTGTTGTGTGCTTTTTTTTTTTTTTTTTTTTTTCCCTCTAAACTGTGTATTTATATGGAACAGCAAACACAGATAGTGCTTTAGTAATTTTTATGGCTTTGGCATCTGTCCCTTTGCTTTTATTCACATATTTTTCATAGCCATAATCTCTAGTTTCTTATTTGATGATGAAAACCTTTCAGATGCAGAAATGGATAAAAATCTTGCCGAGCCTAGTGAGAGTCATTTTCAGGAATAATCCTTTTATTTGACAGGAAATAAAGACCGCAGGGGAAAAAAAAAGCAGCATGCATATTAAATGACTGAAGATATTAGTGTCCAATGTTTTCATAGCTGGGTTTCTGCATAAAGCAATGCTTGGAGAATTGCTCTACAATATCAAACTGGAAAAGCCCCAAGACATAATCCACCTGAGCCTAAGTTTTATTTTGCATGCATAATAGAGCTTTATCATATTTGAAATTGCAGAGTATGTTGACAGGTCTGTCAGCAATCTCAAACAGATACCCATAATGGAAATCCCCCCCCTTCATTGGGAAATGGCACCCTGCTTTGAGACGCCAACTCCGTGGTCATTGAAAGGAGCTTTACACAGAAGTTCAAAGCTGTAAGTGAGCTGCATCAACAAGCCAATTGTGCGAGGCAGGTGATTATAAAATATTGAGATTTGGCTGCACTTGCTAATTTTCAATTAGTTTCAAGGGCATGCAGAAAAAAGCAAAAGTGTAACAGAATTTGTTATTGTTTTAGAAATATTAATATGATGCAAACCTGGAATATTTCCATTAAATTAAACACATCACAGCACATCCTCATTTGACGTGCTTGAGCAGTGACATCCCTGATGAAAAAAAAAAAACAATTGCCAAACCCTCTAAATAACAAGTCATACCCCACCAACACCTTTTAATAATTGTACCTGCTAGATGAAAAACATAAAGAGAGAGTCCACTGTGTCCTAAAGGAATTCTGTTATTTGCAGCTACTCTATTACTGACTGAAAGCTCCTCTGTTGCCTTGTCTACTGCTAGCGTGATCGCTCAGCGCTTTTCTATAGGGATTTGTTTCCCTAGTCTGTTAAGCTGGTCTTTGTGTTCTCAAGAGCTACACATTGAAGTCTTATGATATGAAAGGATATTTACTTTGCTTCCTCATGTATGCTTTTGTCCTTTCAAACTCTTTGAACTCCAGTGAAAGAACAGTTGTCAGAGGTTTGACCTAACATGGTTCTGTGTTTTGTAGAATGCCACCATAAAGCCAGGAAAAAAATTGTTGGTAGAGTAGCACTCTTGACGTCTTACAGCATTCTGAGGAAAGGAATTTTTTGAACAATGTGCAACTCATAGATGTGTTTAGGTACCCATAAAATCAAAGACTGAACATATATACGAGATGTTAATGTTAGAGCCAAAGATGGGATCTTCTGGTGACAGTCTGTGTTCTACCTATTGAGACACTTTAGAAATGGTTGTAATATCATCTAATGTTGAGATTATAGATTATACCACACTTCCTAAAATGTTTAATAACTGTAATCCTTCACTTCTGTGAGTGATGCATCTCCTTGTGTGAATGTCATGTTTTAAAGAAAAAAAACCTTGAAAGCCTGCTCCAGATCTGAAAATCTAGAACTGTGTTTTACTTCAGTAGCATTGTATACTTTTTTCCCATTCTCTAACAGTTACCGTGACTCCTCCCTCATTCTATAGGCCTGTGATTTTCTTATTATCTGCAGTTCCTGGCTCAGTGTAGGGTGCCAGCACCAACAAGGAGACATGACTACATTTTCTCCAGTAGGTACTAATTAGCACAGATAGAAAGCTTTCTTTTTGCAGTTGTTGATAGCTCCTACTTCCTCTAAAACTTGTTTGTGCTTACAATTGGCCCTGCTTATTTTGAAACAGGTACGAGCAAGTCCTGCATGCCTTTGCTGCAGTAGAAATTTTCCTTCCAATGAAATCAGTTTAGAATACATTTTGTGTCATATCCATTGATGAATACATAAATTAATCAGATGAAAAGATAAACATTTACTGTCAGTTTCTTGCTGTAAGTGTAGGCTGTCTCACACACTACGTAGTGGGCATTCCT
>NW_008629267.1:35154-40596 GCF_000691845.1 Merops nubicus
ATGTGAAACTGTGTCATGATACAGTCCCAGAATGAATTAGGACATATACTGACCTTGGTATGCTCAATTGTGCATCTGTAGTCTTCTTCAAGAGCTGCCTTTGACAAGGAATGTCTCCCAAAGTAACTTAAAAAAATTGATTTGGGAAAGATTCTGCAGAGAAATTTGCTAAATTAATGTTTCCTGTATCTGGCAAGAGAGAAACATTCTTTGAACCCCCTGGTAATATGTGGTGTTTAGTAACTGGAGCAGAGACAGGTAACCCTGAGAATTTGGTTTCACTCTGTACTCTCTTATACGTTAAAACCCACAAATTTCTACTTAATCCCTATTCTCTGTAAGTGGCAATTTCTTAATATTTAATACGGAGCTAATGACTTTTACTTGTTCTAGCAAAAATAATTCCAAGTACCACAGAAAAAAAAAAGTTGGTTTAAAAGTGCAGCATAAGTTTACATTTGAAAGGCTACATTTGCACTTTCATAGGGGAAATCAAAGGGCTTTGTAGGAGGAGAAAGGACTCTTGCCTGAAAGTGCCTTTTCATTTGGGCTGGACTCCTCTCAGGAGTGGTGCTTGGGCAGCACCTTGGGTGGCTCCCACGGGATGCGGTGGGAGAAGCTCCCGGGGCTGGAATTTCCACTTGACGCTGTCGGACCCAGCCGCCCCCTCTCCTGCTGCCTCCCACGGCGCCCGCCAAGGGCTGGTGCTGCCTGGCTGTTGTCTCCTGCAGTCGCTGTGGGAGAGCCCCCACACAAACATGTTCACTTCTGTCTAAAATCTGTGCCGTTTTTAGTAGTCTTCCAGCCTCCGGTGCGGGGTTTTGAAACGCCATCACAAGCCACCATCAGAATATCCTGCAGAAGCTGGAGTGTGGCTTGTATTTATAAAAGTTATTTGTTTGCATGAGGCACATGTGCTGATACTGTGAGTCATCCATCCATTTTACTGTGACATTTTCAAGCACAATTATGTGTAGTGGAATTTTTCTGGTAGCTGGCTATGTTGCCCATCTGTGAAATCATCATTCTACTGAGCACTAAAAATAGAGATGAAACTCTTTAGAGAAAATTTTGAATCTACTTAAATGACAGTTTGAAATGTGTTCCTGCAGTCAACAGTTTAAATATTTTCTACCCTAAATATGGATACTCTAAATTTAAGGTGATATAGTCCTGCTGTCACCACTTCACCTTGCTAGCACAGTGATATAGTTGGAAATATTTTCTGGCTAGGAACCCAGTCTAGTGCCCACCAATGCAAATTCACTTGGGCCTCAAATGACTAGGACTGACACAGGCATGTAGGAGTTCTGGAAGGTAGAAACACACGTGGTGGAAAGTTTATTAATAACAGGACATGACTGGAGAAAAATGTGAAGACCATCCATGACTGTAGATTGGAGAGGAACAGAAAGGAGGTAGAAAAGAAGACCACTAGGAAGTGAAGCTTTGAAATAAAGAAGAATGGAATATCCAGTAACTTCTACGTGGCTGCATTTTGAGTCAAATAAGCAAAGCAAGTTAGTGAAAAGATACGGTAAACACTGAAAACAGTGAAGAACTATAGCTAAGAGAGGGAACTGCTTGAAGAATATAAACTGTGTTGCTGAGTAATAGCATCCTCGTTGAAGCCACAGAAAGCCAAAGAATCTAATTAGTCAGGAAAACACAATTTATTACATTCTTAGTAATTTGTTTAGAAAAAATCCAACTGGATTTAAAATGTAACAGATTTTCAGTATGTTTAGAACAGATTACACTATTTATACTTGCATATAGAGGGAACAAAGAATAGTTTTGGAGTCACATATAAGAAAGTATTTAATTCAAAATCATGTTTGCAATTGTCCCTTACTATCTGGGTAACATTATACAAAGTTCTGCTGAGAGGATGGAAAAACCAAATTATGACTTCTGTTGAGCTGGTAAGCATTGCTGGAGACCACTACCCATTTCTTTAATCCACAGGAAATCTGAGACATACTTGAAGCTGTAGCTCAGCCAAACAAATGAAAAGAGCATTGTCTGTGCCTCCCGCTGTCTTTCCTCCTTCTCTCCCTCCTTCTCCCTCCCTCCCTGTTTCTGTGCAAGTTTTCACAGTGAGATTTTTTTCACAGTGTGCAGCTAGCTCTCCAGCTAGAGTGAAGCAGCGTTACTCACTTCATTTACATTTAGCTTTCAGAAATATATATTTTTGGTGAGACTATATGCAAACGGTTACACGGTAAGACCTCAGTGTGGTAGGTTTGTTGTATCTGGAATGGTTTTGTGAAACACTGAATAGGAGAGAAGAAAGTCAAAATGATGCTCAGTAGTAGGATACTTTGCCCACACAAATTAATAAAAAAACATTACATAAAACCATAAAAGACTATTCTTGCAGAGAGCAAACAAAAGAATATTGTTAGCTCTTTTTGGAAATTTTTTAACCTTTTAAATCTTGAATGTGGATAAGGTCAATAACATGGACAATGAAGCCTCACTTTCATCTTCTTTGTCCTATAGTGGATTAATGTGCTTTAATAAAATCCATTTATTCACATTTTTATCTATTTTGGAGATGCCAGTTAATGGGTTTTCAGAAATATGCACTTTTTATAGTTGTCCATATAAACTACATTCATAATAACAAAGTGCTATTTTAAGTTCTTTAGAGACTCACTGTTACTTGTACTGACATCAGAAAGATGCTATTCGATGATTTGACATAAACAATGTACAGACATTTAAGTTTCAGCATGGTCTCTTTTAGATAAAAATTCAAACAACATCTTCAAACTCAAATGGTAGCTCTCTCATACTTCAGACGAGGAGAATTAAAATAGAAACCTTTAGGCAAAAAAGAAGAGGATGAACCTGAAAAGATACGAAACATTAAAAGGAAATACATATAATGGACGAGAATGAATCCTGCAAGTCCTTATTTGCAAAGTAGCCATTTGCATTTGCATTAAAATATGCCTCCCATGTATAAGGATAGTAATAATTTAGTATATATTAGCATACTCCCATGTATAAGGATAGTAATAATTTAGTATATATTAGCATACTAATAACTTCAGCTGGACTATTAGAATTAATAATGGATTAACCCACATGAGTGAATCCCTGCCTTGTTAAGGACTGGGCTAGCTCTGTTGCTTCCCATTTTTTATAAAATTACGTACTTGTTACGTAAGTTCCTCCCACACGCATTGCAATTGGATTTGTTCTTTCTTCCTGCAGTGAACTGCTGCACAGTGTTGCTGCCCACTTCTCCGCAAGTTGATGGTGGCTGAAGTTTTGATTAAGTAGGTTTATCCTATGCACAATGCTCCTAAATTCTTAATGGGCTTCTGTTCCTGTGTTGTCCGGAAGAGGTGACTCCTTTGGCTGCCTCTTGTCTTTTCAGAGAATAAATCCCTGACAAGCTGTTATGGGAGAAACTACAGTAATTCGGTTGCAAATCTGCAATAAATGTGTGGTAATATTAAATGTATTTTTTTCCCTGCTCTACCATTCTATAACATATAAAGAAAGCACACTGAATATGGTATAGCACAGAGTGTATGACACATGAGGACATCCATGTTTCTTTTTTCTCTGAACAATGGTTGTTTCCATTCAAAATGTCATCACTCGTTATAGTAGCTGATACCCGTTCTAAAACATCCATATAATCCTGCCACTTCACTCAGGAAGGAGTAAGTAATATCAAAGTGACATGAAAGTGAAGCAATCAGTGAAATAATTCAACACAAGTTTCTAGAAGAAGAAGGGAGAGCAGCTACAGCTGTGCAGAGAGGAATTGATGGCTTGGGTAACTAGCACTTTTGTGACTAAACAGTAGCTTTCGAAATAAGTAAAGCTTACAGGTTTGGACCAACTGTGAAAAAAATTTTTTCTCTGTTTCATGGTTTTATTTAGAGGCTCATGAAGTTTGGTTTTGAGGAGTATTTGGTAGCTTCCAGTACATATTGCTGTGGTCTGTTATAGGGGCTAGGGGTTAGAAAATAGGCATTGGTGAGGCCAGAAACCAGTAAATTCATGGAAACATTTGCAAGGGAAGCAGCCCTTTTCTATGGGGTGCTTTTTGCTTATGTTAGATCCAGGTCTTGTTAGTTACAAATATCTCAATAATAGCCCAGTGCTTCACTTGATAAGCCCCATCTAAAACAATGATTTAGACAGGTGAGCCTAGACTGTAAAGGTTCTAAGCACTGAAGCAGGTTAGGCACTAACTCCTGTTAAGTATATTGCGTGCCTGCTTCCAGTGCCTGCAGTGGTTGTTAGGCAACTAGGCTTGTTTTAGATACTTTTGAAAATGTACCAGGCATTTTTGACACCTAAATACCTGACTGTTGAGAAGAGTTCCAGTGACTTTCACGGAGAGTTAAAGCAAGTACCTAAGTATATAGTAGACTGTTTTAATCTGGAAAAAGCAAGCCCTGTAATGATAGAAACCCGTCAAGTGGGTGTGGTACCTTCCCAACTGAACCAAACCAACAAATTGACTCCCAACTGCAACAGCTGAATCCATCGGCTCAGAAGGTTCTAAAAAAGGAAGTGCTGAAACACAAAGTCAAAAAGTGGCATTAAGGGTTTCTTTCCTTAAAAGGCTTCTCTTTAAACCAGCCTTAATGCTAATGTTTTTATCCTTTAACTTACAAAGGTGATATCAAAAAGAGTAAGCTTCACCTAATGGAGAGGTTCTTATAAAGCCGGAGAATGGACATTCTTCACCAGGTCCCTGGAGAGTATCAGCAGTATTTTCTTACTCTTCAAATTATTGTCTGTAGTTGTTATTTCTTTTAATTAAACAAAGATAGTTGTAGGTGAAGGATGGCTAAAGGAGTGGCTGGGGACATGAACAAGGAAGTGGTAGAGGAAAGGGATAATAGAAGTAGTTTCACTGAGATGTTTTCTTAATAGCACCCTTGTCAAAGATAAAGGTTCATAACCGAGGTTTGATCACGGCTTGTTTAAAAAAAATCTCTAGATGCTCTTTAAAAAAAATTGGAAAAATGTTAATTGCAGAGAAAACAAACTTTAATTTGGAATCATCAATGCTGTTTGGAGCTTGTACATCTATAATCCTTGCTGTAATCATTAATTACTTTTTGTAGTGATTGGAGTACTTTGTTGCAGTAACTGAAGACAGCTGTGCCAACTTTTCTCCTCAGCAGTCCACCCGGCCCCTCCGGCCGTGGGTACCGGTAAACAGGGCTGTCGTGGTAGTTCTAAGACCAGTGAAAAAAAGATCTAGATGGTACTTTTACGGTTCTACAGTGAAAGGGAACCCCGAATTTTTTGAAAGCCGGATTTAATTTGTTTGGCTAAACTTTGAAAATCTTGGGGTTAATGGGGAGTCGGGTTGGCGGCATTTCAACAGGTCGGTGCAGTACGCGGAGAGCTCCGAGAGGGAATGACTGGCCGGGCTTTGCCTGGGGTGAGGGCGGAGGC
>NW_008629268.1:0-2023 GCF_000691845.1 Merops nubicus
TTTCAGAGTCTCATAAAGCAGACGCCATGTAGATAATAGTTCTGCAGTGTCTTTGGCCCCCTGTGAGGCACAATCAAGCAGTTTGTCATCCAACTCTTTCCAAATAGGAACACTAAAAGAAGTTATGGTAGTTGTCTCATAGCCTTGTCTTTTGCTCCATAATAGCATTTTTCTCAATAACAGTTCCTCTAACTTAACTCCTTGTTTTTGTAAAATCATCTTCCACATATTAATGAACATAGTCTCTTCCTTAGTTAATGAAGTACCCATGTTCCCAGCAGCTCACCTTATCCTGGTGCCTTGTTTCTTTAAAAGAAGCCGGCTCTGGCAGCTCTCCTCGACGCTCTCTGCTATGCTGGGCTCCATCACCGCACTCGCTGCCTGGGTCCAATTGCTTGTGATCACATCGGGGTCACCAAGTGTCATTGTTGAGACGGACACGACACAGAAGATTGTGAGCAAGAAGACCACTTTTATTGTTCTAACAAGCCTTTTTATACCTTTTCTTAAACATGTGTCTATATATAATTGGCTTAGACAAGGATCAACAATTCATGATTGGACAACTTTTTCTCTCTCTTGTAACTTCAAGAAACTTCCTTTGTGTTCCTTCCGGTGGTCTAGCAATTTCTCGGGTGGTCTAGTACTTTCCTGGGTGGTCTAGCAGATTCTTCTGGCAGATCCTTATCTTGTTTACTCTGCTGCTCTCAGCAGTTCCCAGCCTCTTCAGGGATACATGGCTATCTGCTTGCATTCCCATCCTTCAGACAAGCCAAGGTTTCCCACAAACGGGATAGAGAACAACTACTTGCTCTGAGCGGTGAAGAACCAAATGTTACCTATGTATCCATGGATATGAAACAACTGAATTTCTTGACTCACCAATCTTTTCTTTTTAAGTGTGCACTAGCGGACTTTCCTGGACAGACCAGCATTCATTATCCGAGGCACAAAATTATTCATTCTTTTCAATTTTTACTGTTGTTACCTGTTTCCTTTTTAGCACAAACACCCATAGCAGGAGCACTGATTGTTTTTACAAATAGTTCAGGTAAAACAGGTTTTGCGGTCGGGTAGCAGTGGGTACCGGGTCAGGATATCTGCGACTTTCTCCCTGCCCAAAGGGCCTGGGGAGAATTACAGATGAGACCAAGATGGTCACTTGGTGCTTGTCCCTCCAGGGTAGATCATAAATAGCTCTTTGCCATGCTCAAGAATTATTACTGAGACTAATATTCAATATGTGAGTTTTGTGGTTTATTAAGGGTTAACACTGGTTGGAAATTGAGAGTTCAAAGGTTCAAAATTACCAGTCTTTAAGATGGCGTCGATAGGAAGTCCGAGGATGCTGGGATCTGTAGTTTTAGGCAATCAAAATGGCCAACCGGAAGTCCAAGGATCTTCTGGGTAACTGCAGCCTTCTAGGTAATGTAGTCCACAGTCAAAATGGCAGCCGCCCGGCCTCCAGCAGCAGCAGCTGCACTGTCCCTTTAAGCAGAAGCTCAGAGAAGCACCAAAGGCAGCTCCCATAAGCAAGGAATTCGAGGAATGTAGACAGCCTCAGGAGCTCCCGGCACCCGGGGTGAGGGAAGATACAGACGGACAGGATGGGCTCGGTGTGTCTCAACCCCTTTCCCAGTCCCATTTAGCTCTGTTTAGCTTTCTTTAGCTTTGTTTAGCTTCGTTTAGCTCTGTTGAAACTCCAGGGCAAAGCAAAACTTGGCTTACCCAGGTTGGAGAGGGAGCTCTCTCTGAAGTGTCTTGGTGAAAGTTCAAAATGGCAAATCCTGGCAAAACAGAAAGTGACAGTTTTTATACTGTCTCTTATCAAGATCAGACATTTCCACAGGTTTCTATAGTAGTTCTGTCTCAGATCCAGCAGATGGCGGTACAGAATTATTGTTTGTTGCCACGAAAGGCATAATAAAATTAACTAATAAGGAAATGCCTTTTGGCACAACAGGTTGAGCAGTTAACATATGGAAAAATGATAAAAGTCAATGGGAAAGTGATGTCCATATTG
>NW_008629269.1:0-52156 GCF_000691845.1 Merops nubicus
CACGACAGCGAGCCGGTTCACAGCCCCACAAAACCGCTCCGGCTTCTCCCCCTGCCCCCCTCCTACTGCCACTCTCACTGATGTAGGTCCTGGACTATTTTCTGGAACCTCCTGATGCCAAGTTTTGCACTGGTACACTGGAATACATGGAATAAAGGCCGAGTTACCCCGTGGGGGCTTCTAATCACCTCTGTACCGAACCGTGAGAAATCATATTCTTTTTGTTTCTACTGTGACAATCTCTTCCAAAGTCCTTGCTAGGGCTTTCTCTCTCTGAGCTACTTCGTCTTAACCTCACTTGCTCTTTGTTTTCATCACTCTCTGCTTCAGAGTCACTCAGCTCCAAGTCAGGACAGTACCCGTCGTTGTCCTGGTAGGGAGCCCCTTCAAGCGTCTGCTTGCTCCATAAGCGATCTTTGGTCGCGAGTCTTCTCGTTGGCTTTTCACAGCACCGGAGATCTTCCGTGGTCCTCACCAGACTGTTGGTGGCCTCTTTAAAGGACCGGCTAAAATGTTCTATGGTGGATTTTCTGAAACCGCTCTGGCTGGCCAAGTGAGCCGTGAGGACGGACTCCTGTTCGTAGGGCGTCTGGCTGGAGCTGTCTTTCTGGCTCACGTCTCCAGCCCTGCCCATCAGACCGTTGGACTTGGCCGCCAGCCTCGAGTTCTCCTGCTGCACCCGGCCGTTCCCAATGGCAGCCTGTCCGTGCAAGGCAGCCTGGAGCGCCAGGGGCTTCCCGGAGGGCTGGCCCCGGTAAAACTCCGGCGTGGGGCCGCAGTCCTTCGCCTCGCCCCGCGGCTTGCCGATCCCTGCCAGCAGCCCGTTACTCCTGCCGTCGTGCTGGTACCTGGAGTAGGATTTTGCTCTAATTTCAAACGATTCCTTTGCCATCGACACGCTCCGCTTGCTGTAAACGGCGCTGTTGCTGTCAGGAGAAAGCGCTCTGTTGCCAGGCTTCAGCGAGTTATTTTTGCAATCTCCTAGGGCCGATTTGGGCATTTTTAACTTCAGGGTGATCCTGGGAGGTGGGTAGAACAGCGTGTTCTCTAGTGCACTTGTCAGGGTATGGCCTACATGAGAAAGACAAGGGGATGAAGGGGGGAAAAAAAAAAATCATTAAAAAGAAAGTAATCATTTTGTTATCTGTAACAAGTTTTACAGTCCATTAGAAGGTCATTCCACACTAAGAAGCATTTGCAAACAATTAGTGTGAAATTATTTTAGGACATTAGAGTAGAGTTGGGATAATGACACCTGTTCCAAATTATCCACAGTTTCAAATTTTAGGTAAGCGTTTTAATATTTCCATTAAAAACAACAATGTGCCCTTTCTACATGGCTTTAAGCCAGTGAATTGAACCAACTCTGAGATATGACTGAAGTAGTTCCAACAAAGCTATAAAAAAGGTTAATAATTCAGTTTTGGATGGAGAAAAAACAATGCTTCAAACAGATTCCATTTGGACTTAGTTCAACTCTCTCTCTTTCTATTATAAAATGTCTCTAAACTTTAAAAATCTTTTCACCTCAATATATTACTCTTTATGACATCATACGCATACAGCACCATTACAAAGTAGCTATCAAGCTATTCTAATAAGGATTAGAAAAACTTCTATTTGTAAAGACAAAATAAATTTAGTAAACATTTCTAATAAGATGCATTTATGCAAAACCAAAGTACTGCTGTTTCCACAAAGTACTAGTTCAATCTAAAACAGTTTAAAAAAAAGCCCACCTTGTGGCTTTTTCCACTAATGAAACCTATCCATGTTTCAGGGGTAGAGGACAAAAAGCACAAAGACTTCACTCTAAGTTGGTCATTAAAAATCTAACATACATCTTGAAAGAACAGACAGCTCTTAATTTCACACTGAAGAAATAGCTGCCTGCCCTATTAAAAAAAAAAGTAATTGCACTGTAATGTATACTCTCCCTCTTTCCAAATGTGTTCCTAATTTCAGAATGGTCACTATAAGAACAACAGGCAGAGTGGGTTTGGTAAGTCAGCATTCCTAACCAGTTACTGTTCACCATTAAAAACCAGAGTACTTAAACTCTTTTTGAAGGAAGGAGAGCAACTGCAGATGGCAGGCTAAGAAACACCTCTTTGAGTTGGTCATCAAGTGTGGAAGGCAATGTGAGAAGAACGGTGATTCCTGTCCATCACTCTGCTCTTTTGCCTGAAGGAACCAAAGTACTGGCAGCAAGCAAGAAACCTCAGCAGGAGAACCAAGCAGCAAGGCAGAGCTTGCCATGGAGAAACAGCACCAGAAAACAGCAGCCCAAGGAAGCAGAAGCTAGAGATCCCCATCAGCTCACTTTTGCTATCTGGGTGCCCACAGTGATTCATAACTAACAAGCACACACCAGGAACAGCCATAAAATAAAGAAATATCCAAGTAAATATTTTAAGAGATTAAAAGGTTCGTGCGTGTCGCTACTTTTGTTGACCGTGTATTTGAAGGAAGTTTTTAAAGGCAGATTTACAATGTTAAAAACATTAAGAAAAGAACACAATTTTTAGTTTAAATACAAACAGAATTTGTCAGTATTTCACGTTGGTATGATTACCTGCAGCAATTTCCTGATTAATGAGCTGGACTTGCAAATTGAAGACCTGTTCGTGTACTTTACTGTGAGACAACTTCAGCTTCTCCCTCCTGCTTACCATGTAGCAGAGATTTCTTACCTATGGAGAAATAACAGGAGACTTAACAGGCCATTAAAAAACAGATCCTGATGTAGTTTTAAAAAGTGCATCAACAACAGAATTGAAACAACATTGTATGCAAGAGCCCCTGGCAAAGTTCTTGTGAATGTTACTACTTTTTTTGTAGTATGTAACTACAAATCCAACACAAAATATACTGGAATTTTTTTTTTAATTGCCAATTTAAAGAATGCCTTAAATATACTCTGCAAGACAGCAGAACGTATTTCCATCTACAAGAGCAGTGTGCAAACCCAAAATTCCCAGCAGGCAGAAGAAAAGTCAGTAATTTCTAAGACTGTTTCACTGTAGGTCTGCTTTCACTACGTATGATGCTGAGGATGTTACTGCAGACAATGCTGGATTCTCTGAGAATTTCCCTGAAAAGTGTTTCACAGAATGATTTTTAACAGATATGCTATGTCTGCTTCCCCTAAAATCACTACAATATTTCAAGTAATACTTTTTACAAAGCTACCCAAGACAATTGGCCTGTTTGGACCAAAACCAACACGCAGATCACCTCTGTCGTCTTGTGCAATGTACACATTTTGGCTGACCCTTTTATCAGTTTCTTTTTCAACTCCATTGCATTCACTCATGAGGTTCAACAAGGCCACGTGCAAGGTCCTGCACCTGAGCCTGGCCAATCTCCAGGATCATACAGGCTGAGGTATGAATGGATTAAGAGCAGCCCTTTGGGTAAGGACTTCGGGGCACCAGCACGTGAAAAACTGGACTTGAGCTAGCAACATGTGCTTGCACCCCAGAAAGCCAGTTTTATGCTGAATCAAAAGAAACAGCCAGTAGGTCAAGGAGGGTGATCCCACCCCTCTACTCTGTCCTCATGAGACCCCACCTGGAGTACTGCATCCAGCAGGTCCAGAGGATGGAACAGCTCTCCTGTAAGGACAGGCTGAGAGAGCTGGGTCGTTAAACCTGCAGAAGACAAGGCTCCAGGGAGACATTATTCCAGCCTTTCATTGTATGAAAGGGGATTACAAGACAGACCAGGGCCTGCAGTGACAGGACAACGGGCAACAGTTTTAAACTGAAGGAGGGTAGGTTTAGAACGTGTGTAAGTAAGACACTGTAGTGAGGGTGGCAAGACACTGGAACAGGCTGTCCAAATAAACTGTGGATATGTTCATGGTAAGAAAGTGCTCAAGGTGAGGTTGGACAGAGCTCTGTGGAACCTGATCTAGTTCATGTCCCTGCCCATGGCAAGGGCGCTGGACTAGATTATCTTTAAAGATCTCTTCCAGCCCAACTACCCTGTGATTCAGTTTCACATAACTCTACTTTCACATAATTCTTTCCACATAATTTTACTTTCAATTTCACAGTTAATAGCAACATTTTCACCTCATGTAACGAGGACTTGAAAATGCACTGAAAGATTTTAACAAACACTTGAAAGACCTTTCAGAACACAGACAGTGTAGGGGCTGGTTGAAAGGTATTTGCCAAGCTTACTTCCCCCAGCACTCAACTCCATCTGTTCAGAACCAGAACATCTCTCCCCAGGAAGGAAATTCCAAGATTCCCAAATTTATATTTATCCCAAGATATAACTGAGTAGAAAGACCTGTGGCATGAGAAGTTCTGCAACTGAGATGGACATTTCAAACTATGAGTTACCTCCCCTTAGAGTAAGTGCATCCATTTCAACAAAATGGAAACCAACCACTTGTCAAACAAAATTAAAAAGCTTGAAATAATCTCTTGAAACTAAAAATGCCTCAGAATTCCAACCCGCCATTTGAAGCATGTTCTAGGCTTTTCAGTTTTTTACAAAATGAGGATCCATGTCCAAAGCAGTCCTAGAAAAAGAGATCTGAGATTGAATTAAGTGCAGTGACAAGCCCAAGCCTTGGCTCCAACACTCATCTCCCTGGATTTTCACTTCTCTCTCCAATATGGTTTTCCTTTTTCTTACAACATTATTTCCTCTCTTCTGCTCTTCCTTACCCTCTCTTCTCCTACATCTCTGAATCACATCGAACACATCTACTTTATTTTGTTATTTTTTACATCCTCTACCCATCCCTAAGCACTTGAAAACCCCAGGTGATCACTACTCACCAGGCCAACCTGATGGGCAGCCTCCGAGTGGTAACAAGCCCAGCTTCCTTCCCCAGCAGCTGCCAGAAAAAAGTACTCTGTGCAGTCCTTATAAATTACTACTCTGAGTTTTGATGATGGATTCCATCTTTTCAAAATACCCAAACTAGCTGGCAATCTGATAAGAGCTCAGCTAGCTACCAATAAAAAGATAATTTCCTTTTCCTCCTCCTCAGGAAAGCCACAAGCAGCACTAGGCTCAGTGGGTTATTTTCAGACCGCTAATGAGCAGTAGCACTTCAGGCAGCAGTCAGAACATCTAGGCTAAGAGAGTCCTAATAATTAAGGGAACTAGTTAATATTTACTATTCTATTATAACCATTATAAACCATCTTTTTAATTATATAGGAGGAGTCTCCCCCATCCCAAGACAAAAGGTGGAGGATAAGAATTTGTTAAGCTTGCCCCAGTCCTTTGCTGTTTGCACTTACTATTAACACTTTTTTTGTGATTGAATCTGTATCAGTAAAAACTATTGCAGCTGGGCCAGAAAAGTTTACTCAGTTGAAGCTGAAATCAAAATAGTCAATTAGCAAATGTGTCCATTCTGCATATAAACATGCAGCTTAAAATACATTAAGGAATGAGCTCTAAGCAAATCAGGAAGCCCTCCTTCCACACTGGATCTCTCGCTGCGCTGAGAAGGCACACTTCCTGAAAGCCTCTCCAGCAGGCAGGGCAGCATATCAAAAGATTGAAGCTGATAGACTTTTTTTTTTTTTTTTTTTAATTACTGGTTTTAAAATCATCCCCCTGTGCTTCACCTATTTGGACTCTGAAAACAGTTTTTCAAAACCTTACCAGTTCAGTTCTTACCCTCTCTAGGTCTTGCCTCAAATGCATGAACATCCTCATGCGAGTATGAATGCTATCTTCTTTTGGCTGCACCAAGCCATTTTCTTCATCCTCCTTGGGAGGAAACAATGGTTTGTTAAAGTTACTTTTTCGTTTTAATTTCCAGTAATTGTAGATGAAGTCTACGGCAAGTTTAGGAAGGCCCAGTTCTCCTGCGACATCCTCCACTTTAACCAGTGAGTAAAACTCCTCTTCCAGCTCTCGGAGCTTCTGGGCTCGCAAACTGGTTTTCTCGCTCTCCGTTTGCTTCTGGTCTGACACACTCTTGGGGTGCTCTTCCACATCCGGCAGCGAATTCTGTTTGTTCTTGCTGTGCTTTAGACAATACGACTTGAACTTGACCTCATCCCCGTCATCCAGGATCGTCTTCATCTCTAAGCTATGCTCAAAGGCACAGGTGACATGAAAGGCAGTGATGCAGCTTTTCACAGAACACTACGGACAAAATAAACCAAATTCAGTACAATAAACCTCAAACAGAAACAAAATAGAAAAAAAAATGATCTTAATTACATAGAAGTCCATCCCTACTAAAACATATTTCCTAAGCACTCCTAAAAATAGCTGTTGATCTTTGTGAAGTTGGTATCATCCAATTTAATATTTTCTTGTTTGTGAACAGTTTTCAATGGACAGACCCTTTCACCCATCCCTAATGCAGACCTTACACATCTCAGCCTTATTCAAAAGAAGGCAACTCAGACTAACTCCTCAATCTCTGGGCTAGGGCCAAGAGCTATGAAGAAGTAGGCATTTATCCAACAGTCACTGGCATTGTAAAGCACTTCTGAACACAGGAAAAACAAAATACAAAAACCCAAAACTGCCCTTCTCAGCCTCACCACGTCAAGTCACTGCAGCCAAGTACGCACCTGAATGCAAGCACCAGTTTTCAGTTTGCATAAACTACAGACTAGAGCCCATCGACTTGGTGGAATGTGAGACACCTTTGTGATTGGCTCCATCCTTTCGGGGCACGCAATACTAACCTGGGAACAACAACAAAAAGCATGGAGAGCAGTTATCAAGGCAGTAAACCCAAGCTGTCCATTCATACCAGAAGAGGAAATAAGACCATGCGTTTATCCCAATGTCAGATCTCCACGTGCTCTTACTTCTCAGCAAGGGACCCTAAAAGATCCTACATAAAAACAGTGTGTGGAATATGACTAGTTTAACCTGGTGGCTAAAAGCGGCAATTCTTCAAAATATTTGAGGTACCTCCAGAATGCCTTACTATCAGCCAGCTGAGAGACTGCAGTAAGTGATGCTTATGTTTACTGCCCTCCCATTCAGTTTTTTGTTTTGGTTGTTTTTCCTGTGCTGCTTTAACAGGTCTAACTTTAGAAATAACAAGATAGGAGCACTTACTCATACTTACCTTCTCTAAGGTCCACAGATCTGCTATGATAGCTACTTCTGCCAGCTCACAGTCTGGGGCAGAACCAGATCTATCAGCTCTGCCTCTTCAGTAAGCACTCCCAAAACCAGAGGTGATTCTAAACCTTTCCTAACTACAGATCATATCAAGTATCATTTGAGAAAGAATACAACAAACTTCTCTTACTGCAAAGCACAGTATATTCTCTTGTGCCAGTTTTGACATACTTAGTCTGGATGATCCATTTGCCTCTGGTAGACCAGATTATGGATATTAATACTAGAAGAAAAATTCAGATAAACACAGGATACCTTTCTTGTTCTTTGTTATACCAACGTCAACATATCCATCATGAGAGAAATCTCTCAGCTGCCTGTTGTCCATGCTGGGAAACAACAGTCATCCTCCCTAATTTGGATACCAAACCAGACATGAACTGTCTCTGCAGGCATCCCTGAGACAGTCCAACAGGCAAGATTTATCTAAGGCCAGAAACAAAAAGTTGGCCAGCTCTGAATGACCAACATGCAGAACCATGCCAGTATGAGAACGGCACAAGGCAGAAGATTTCATGGAGATAATTGTTCTGTCCGAAGCAAGCCAGTGTCCAAAAGCTTAAGATTTTGATGCTCACACCGCACTTCTTGATTCAGCAGTTTGGAGGGCTACCTGTCTGAAGGAGAAATACAATGCTGATTCTAGCTAGGAAGATCTCCATGCTTTCTGTGAACAATTCACCTGAACAGAGCAGACCTGTATCTCCAGTGGTAGGATAGGGGCCTCCTCTCACAGAGGTCAGACCTAAGAACTCAAAGAAAGGCGGCTCCTAGGTCATGCTCTGTGGCGCTGAGGCCAGAATAGAGCCCATTCCTTAAGCGAGCAGTTAAGACTGAGGTATGAACAGCAATTTTTCCTAGAAAACTTTAAAAGCGTCACGCTACAGTAATTTTCATAGATTAACTCCATAATAAACCTGTCCTAGGGAAAACCAAGTTCCATGTATTATGTTAACACATGATAATTAAACTGTTGACTTTACAATTTCCCTTTGGGGGTACATCAACAATCACTTTGACGCACGTATTGATTTTGCAACCTGCTTAATCCCCGAGGAGGAAAGCCTCTGCACCAGCAGACCTGCTCTGTGGGTTAGACTTACCCAGAGACAGCAGTGCTAAGCACATCAAGTCCAAGAGTCACAGTTGCCATGCTCAAACTGAATATTTTTGCTACTCTCTCCTTGTCACTGCATTGCTCCAAGGATCATTTAAGTAGGTGGAAGAGACAGCTTTGGAAGAAATTACTTGGCTCATCATTTCTACATTAAAAGAAGTTGATCAGCAATTCATGAATTAATTACACAAATTGACTGAAATAAGATTTATATTTGTAATAGTACTTCACCCTCTTAGTGAGGTCAACCTGCTGCATGGCATTTCCAGAAGTCTTCATTAGGAAGACAGGCAGATGCTTCAGAGAAGGTCTGGGTTTTACCAGAAAAGGAGACCAGGCAGGCAGTATGAGATGCCCTCATCAGGTAGAGATGACAATTTAATCTGTTGTGACCTTGCTATGAACTGATGAGAACGTGACAAACCTGTCCTTGAGACACATGAATAGTTCCACAAAATCACATCCAACACTCTTAATCATCAGCAAACGTAGCTTTTTTGCTTCCAAAACTACAGAGCTTTTCATCAACCTCACATGACCTTGCTCAAAACAGAGCCAGTTACAAGTCAGGCGGGTACTTCTGAAACAGCACTGCACAAAGACTGACTGCAACTCTTGTCCCAGTTACCACCACACTAAGAGGCAAGACTTCCTTTGGGAATTAAGGGATTGAATCCACTTGTGAGGTTGTTTACACTGTTTTCAAAAAGAAACCAGAATCTTCTGTGCATTTCTCTGGAGACTAAGGGCTTCCCAGCAGGAGCTGGGAATTGACACAGACCTTCTCCCTGTCTGTCTCTTCCCCCTTTAATGCTCTCCCTGCTCCTTCCCCCCAGAGACTCAATGTCAGGAAGCATTTGTGTTGGAAGTATTGTCCACTCTGGCTGTAAGGATGCCTGTTTACATGACCCCACTTTGTAAAAGGACAAAAAGGCACTTAAAGAGTCAGGTGCCACTTATTTATACTGGCCTCCTGCTGCATGCATGTTTCTGATACTCAAAAGAGCAGTCAAGACAGTCTGTTTGAACTTTGCTGCTCAAGAGGGATCCAGGAGAGAGGCCGAACTTTTTGTTCCCCAAAACCTCCCACCCCAGGGCAGAAATGATCCATCTGCTTGAACAAATAACTGCCTTCTCCATTACTTCCTCACCTTGTACCAGGTTACCTTTCGACTACTGTACTCTGAAGGAGTGTGAAGAGTGGGAGAGAGTGAAGACAATGGGCTGTTGAAGCCTCTTCTCTGCAGCTGCTATGCACATGAGCTGCCCTCTTGATTGTCACCCCCAGTCCTCTGCTGCCCTGCTGGGTGCCCCCAGCAGCCCCAAAAGCACAGTGACCTGTGTTGGTGGCTGGAGCATGGCCACCCACAGCAGCACCAAAGGACAGGCTACTTGACACCCTGCCAGTTGCAGCACGAAAAATTACTTTCTACTTCAGCCAACACCACATGAACTGAGGGAGGATGTAACTGTAATGGGCTATCCGAGGCTGAGGAGGACCTCCAATTCCAAAACACTCGGTGTAAGTTTTCTGCTCTCAAGGTTGATTTTTTAAACTTTTTTCTTTCTTTTGAAGAATGCTGTTTAAGAAAAGATGAAATAGACTACACATTTGCACTAAAACACAAAAAAAGATAGAAGAATAAAAGAATATAGACCAACAATTTGGTATGCTTTGGAAAGTAAAAACCTTCATATGTCCCCATCAGCCAAGCAATGGTTAAGAAAGCCTTTGGACAGCATTAGCTCACAAGGAAGGGAGGGAAGAAAGCATTTTAAGACAGTACTGAATGAGCTAATGCAGGAAAACACCTGGTGCAACTGCCTACAATAATGCTAGCCTATACTTGGCAACCCATGGAGTTCCTCTTGGAACAAGACACACGTGTTTATGGCCTACTCCTCTCTGTGTTCTACCTTGCTCCATTTTCTCCGGGCCATAAGAAGAAATGGCAGTGACTTTACCATTCACCTGTCTCTTTTTGGGGAGTTCCGATGTGCTGCGATCTTGGGGAGAAAAAAAATAGATGTATGAGAACACATTCTCCTCCCCTAAAGTATTCACCCTTGGGTCTTCCTTGTCCCCATACCCCGTAAGGCCACGACTCTTCAGGCAGGAACTGACCTGCCATTTTAGCAGGTTCCCAGTGGGTTCTCTGGCAACTGAACTGTTTTACAGTTGAAAACACGGGAGACCAAGAGAGAGAATGGATCTAAGAGGCATTTCTCACCCCTGCTGGCAGGGGTCACCTGCCCACCAACATGCTTGGGCATTGCTGTGGAGGGGAAGAGGTGTCCTCTCCCATCTGGATGCTCTCCCAGAAGTTTCCCTCCCTCAGTCAGGGCGAGGCGGGCAGGTGGGAAGGCAGTGTGCTCCCTGTCCTGCCATCACCTGCTTCCCAAACCTGCAGGTTCCTCTTCCGCTGGGGAGAGCATGAAGGCAATCACATGCAGGAAGGAGCTCTTAGGAAAACCAGTCTGCTTAGAGCCAGGAGAACTTCCAGCCAAGACATTTCAAAAGCAGAGAGAAAAAATAGTGTTCTTTTTTAATTTGAGAATAAAACATTTGGGTTTTTTTCTTCAACTTCTCTCATCCTAAAGGTGTAAGAAATGCCAGAAACTACAAGCAGGACTGGAAGGAAAAGTGCAACTGCAAAGATAACTTCCTTAAAAAGCAAATACACGCCTGAGGCAGAGCTAGGAATTGCACACTTCGTCTGGTTGCTATGTCAAAAAAACCCCACCAAAACCCCAGAATCTTAATATTTGCCTTTAAGTTTTGCAAAAGCGAGGCCTGGCTGTGTTTGGGAGCAGAAGGTTCAGAAAACAAGGCAACCATCCCCATGATGTCATGGTGCTGACAGACCTGTCTACCGCCTCACATTAAACCACCCACCAGAATGGTCCGTGGATCTTACCAGAAAGAAAACAGAAATATTCCAAGTACAATATTAAACACAAATCCCACCTATTCAGAAGTGAACATTCTGATTTACAGCATAATGTGATGCTAAGCTGGATTCAAACTAGAGAAGTGCAAGGCTTCATTATTATACTCTTCATGTATATATACAGATAGATCAAAAAAGCTTTTACTTATAAAAATAACAGAAAATAAAAAGCCTCACCTCCCCACTATTCAGAAAAGTCTTAGTTCAAATCTTATAGAGTCCATCCTATGCAAATAATGCAAGAGCAGACATATGCATGCAAATTATACATCTAACTGAACACACAAATTCATCAGACAACAAGGGAGACGCTGAAGCTGCGGCTGCACAGTGCTAACGCTTTCTAACAGGTCACTCAGAGGCCACAATGACACCAAGAAGTGACTGCCGATTAAATGGAGGGGACAAAGTGATTAATTAATGGAACGTAAGCTGCAGACTCTCCCAGTCCTCACAGACTGTGCAGACTCATCAGAATCAAGTCCAGTATGAAGCCAGACAGATACCTTAAATCACAAGAACATAAAAAAGGCAGAGGAGAGAACGAGAAGGATGAGGACAGAGAGACGTCTATGATCCAAATGAAAAAACAGCAGAAATTTTTACCTCTGGAATCCAGAGAGCACAGCTCACATGTGCCCACTTGGTCCCTGTCCTGGTGGCTTTCATGGCACCTCCTCTTTTGGGACACAGGAGGCACTGAGGATGTATTCCCAGGACACAGGTGCGACACAGCCAGCTCCCTTCGGGTACCTTTAAGATTCCATAGCACGCCTTGGAGGAAAACAGGAATCCAGATCACTGCACTGGGGTGACTTCACATGCAAGCGTTAATATTCACATGGACCAAAGCTTTCAAATAATGAAGGCACAGTTTGGTCTTCATTTATTCCTTCTCTGATTTCTTTACCTTAAAGCAAGTTGAGTGATCAGAGACACAAACAGCCTTTATGCCAGTTTCTCTTTAAAATATGTGCTGGTATTATTTGTTCATAATGAAAGAGGTACCCATTGTGACTGCACAACACTGCTGGTGTTAAGAACCTTTGTCTCTCCTTTTAATGACTTTTAAATTTCTGAAGGAAAAACCATGGACTGTTGCTTTAAATTAGCTTCTGCATCTAATCCTTTTCCAAATCACTATTTCCTACCACTAATAACTTTACCCTCTACCATAATTCTATTTAGATGTAAAGGGATATGAGCTGTTGGAATGAGGACCATTTCCTGCAACATTAAATTACCTTTGTGGTTACAGTTCTGCGAATTGTTACTTTAAATATTTATACAGTATTGCAACAAAAATTGCCACATATACTGAAATTACGAGGTGCATGGTTTTATGCCTACTTCCCGAGTATTGCACTTAACCAGAAAAGGAGAAATTTCTTATTTTTTTGCTAGGTTTGAGAATTAAAACCAAAAAGGAAAAAGAAAAAAAAGTCTGCTTTCCAGTTCAAACTCCTAGCAGTTTGAATCAGAAACTCCTAACTACATATGCATCCAGATACATTCTGGCTGTACATATATACACACACATTAAAGCTGAGTGTATCTAAAACCACTGGCTGCCACCAAGGTCCAATTCCACTCAACTCTCCCAAGTGAAAGCTTTTTTTATCAAAAGGGTGGCTTTCAGAGGAACTCCCACTGTTCCCAACACTATCTCTGGGAACATTGAAAGGCTCAACAAAACAGGATCACTGGCTGTAACCAGCGTTTGAGATTCAAATCTCATAAAATTCCTACACTTGCCCTCCCCAGCCTTCTGATTATAAGATCTCAGCATTTGATATGAAGCGGTATCATAAAACATTGCACATTTATGTCAGGCGTGGGGAGATGAGGACTTTCCTGAATGAAAAGCTGCGTTAATTACGGAAACACCAAGACTAACCTCAACACTATTGTTTTATGTGACAACTGTCGTAAAAAACCCAACAGAGGGAGCTGTAATCTAAATTTTACAAGTGATTTTTTTTACCCTCAAGTGGCACATTCCCACTAGCATTCTCGCTTTTACTAACGTGGAAGAGGCCACAGAGAATCACCTAAGATCGCCTTTAGGTGGTTGGAAATAGACTTAAGCTGTTTTCTGATTTGATCCAGCTAATGAGTGGAGCAGGCCTAGACTACTATCGCAGTAACTTCACCATGTGTTTGCACTGGCACAAGAGGGCACCATGAAGGAGGAAATTTGTCACTCCTCCTTCCCCTCACCTCCAAACTGCGACGACAGACCGACCTAGGGCTACACAGTGAACCAGGGCTGACCCAGACTAAAAGCAGAATGATTTGTTTATTGTTGTTAGGATTAGCTCTGGCCCAGACACGCTCCACAGTTTGTTTCAGGCAGGTGGGGCATGGGAAGGGTCAGGTGGAAGGAGGCAGCAGGCCACCAGCTCTAGCCCAGCTGTCAGCAGTCAACCTCAAGCCTCTGACTGCCAGTTCCTGGTTACTTCTGAAGGGGCAGGAGCAGGGGCTGAAGCAGGCAGCCCAGCTGTAGCCCTGGGCCTGTCACTGGCCTGGTTACTGGTGCTCAGGCTCACACGGCTGCCTCATGCTGTGAATCAGACCAAGAAAGTGGCCAGGCTGGACGCCAGCCCACTGCAAGCAGGGAAATGACAGGTCCTTTTTCAGCCACACACATATACTGGGTATTACTTGCAGTCAGTACAAAAACACATTTTTTGAAAAACCTTCTTAGTTTCTTTTCAATTTACAGAAAACAAGCCTCCCAGAAAAGGACGTACAGGAACCACAGGACTCGCATCCCTGTTCCGATTCTAAGGATACCTCTGCCTGACTATGCCGAGCTCAGCCACTGGGAAGTCTTGGCTGCATCTGAAACGTGAGCAACATTCAGACTGACAGCACAGTCACTGCAGGTGCTTATGCCTTCTAAAAAACATCAGTCTGCTCAAGTGCCTACGTGTAGTTTCAGATGGCTAAATTTGGACAGACTGTGTCTGGCCAATTAACTTGTAAGTCAAGGAAGAAAAACCCCAGCTCCGAAACAAATGATCTTTAGATTCTTCAGACAGGCAAGCCAACATTTCCTGCCCTATTTATCTTCAAAAGCAGGTTTAATGATAGGGGAAAAATTGTTTACGGTTGGAGAGTAAGTACTTTTAAGTCCCAAGAACACACTTTGTGCTCCTATTAGACTGCAGATGTCCACATATTTACCATGCTAGGCCACTTAATCTGCTGTAACTGTCACAAAAATCCCACTTAGTATTGCACCACTCTTCATGCCTAGAAAATCACAAAGTCCTCCAATTAACGTTTAGTACCAGTTCAAATTCCACATTTGCCAAGACAAACAAAGACCAGAGGACAGCGTCAACATTTCTGCAGGCACTAACCTGATGGACACAGATATTACACTTGTCACAAAACACCATGTCATTTCCATCTTCACTGTCAGGGGACCTGCACACATCACAGATGACATCTTCATCATATTCAATACCCAATCCTTCTTCAGTCTCAATAGCGTGATTCATGTTCTCATGGCAGTGCCGCTCCAGCACTTCAATTGTCTTTTCCATTGTGTTTTCATCCAGGGGCCCACATCCTGCAACAAAGAACAGGGCAGGGGAACGAGTGACGTTCAGTCAGGTGCCCCGACTGAGTCTGAGATGCAGGAAGACTGAAGGGTGACTTCTAGCAACTAAAGCAGTAGACACGGCGTCTTCTCTCCCGTCACACACATTAAAAACGAAATACACACTGTTGGCAATCCGTACTGTCTGCTCACTTGAACGCTACACGCTATACACACTTGCCACTAATCACACGTAGCATAAGCAGAACTACTTAAAAAGTATTTGCTATGAGACTGGTCCTCAGCTTGCAGCTTCACAATGTATGCTGCATAAGAACTCCCATGATGTCCACAGCTACAAGAAATCTCCAAACTGCATCCTCTCAAAATCCTCAGTCACGGATGCTGCTGCTGCCCACAGTTTGCTATTTACTTCATGGGCTGGGATATTCATATAACATCAATATCAGAGGCTAACACTTTAACTGCTGGACGAGGCACAAGAATATTACTACTAATTTGGATCCCTTATTGCAACCGATAAACAGGGAGATGGGAAAGAGACATGACTGCTGATACCAAGTGTCTTCTGCTATTAAAATGTTCTCACAGGTCCTGGATATTTTCTCACTTACTGAATTAATAGATTACTGAATCTTTCAGGTGGGAAGAGACCTTCAGAGGGCTTCAGCCTGATCTCCAACCCCAAGCAGAATCAACAGTGAATCCAGGAAAAGCTGTTGTTCAAAAGACATATCTAGTCAGACCTTGAAAACGTCCATGGATGGACAACTGCCCCGTAGAAAAAGCTCTGGTTTTGCTAACAGCATCCTTGTATGCCTGGGAAGCTCGTCCTTGCTTCTGCCTCTTACATCCTTTGGCACTGGAGCTTAGTCATGAGTTCCCTCCTTCACCAAGCTGGTCTACTGACTTCTGCTTGTTTTTCGGAACGTCTGGATGGATCACTCTTGTGCTTGGAGAACACTGTCCTTAAAGACCTGCTAGCTTTCTTCAGCAGTTCCACTCTTCAGAGCTGCCTCCCACATCACGCCTACCAGTTATCCAAATAAGTAGAAACCTGGTCTCCTGAAGTCCAGCACCAGAGTTCTACTTCCTTTCCTCAGTCATCACTACTTCATAGCTACTACAGCCAAGCCACCATCTATTATCACATCCCTGGAGGTTCTTCCTTGGTTGTGAACAGCAAATCCAGGAGATGCCCAATATCTCCCTCTTCTGCCCACTTGTCCTTCCTAAAGGGCCTACAATCACCCATGGAAGAATGCCAGCCACACAGGCTATTCCACCACAACTCAGTTGTTCCAATGATAATTCCAAGATTATCTTCCATCTCATAGCTCTCTATAACTACAATTTGCATGGAAAAAAAGTAAGTTTACTGAGCTGATTTTAAATGGGCTAACGTGTGGAACTTAATTATTCTGTTAAGAACACAGCATGAAAGCTCTCAGAACTCTGAATTTGTAGCAATAATGTGTTCAAGCTTAAAAAATTGAAACATCTGCTTTTCCTACATAAAATTCTTAACTTTTGAAGTCGTACAATTAATTCCACCTGGTGTGGGGTTTTTCTCTCCTGCCTCAGTCTGCAGAAGTTGCACACAATTTTGGATGTGAAGAAGTTTTCAGGCACACCGAGTAAAACATCAAACATTAACAGATCGAGCAAGTCATTATTTTAACCATTTTTACCCCCTGTTTTGCTTAGCATTTCCATTCAATTCTCATGCAGCCATCTTTAAGAGATCTCGCACAGCAGACTACAACTCAAACCGGAGAAATTAACTGCTGCTTTTAAAATTAGAACATGTTGTGAAATTACCCATTTCTGTAAGCTCTTCATTTAGCTCCTGAAGCCAAAAGATGTCCATGTCATCCAAGTCATAGCGACACACAGATTCTGCGAGTTCCAAGATGTTGATGTAGCCTGGTTCTGTGGGCTCTTGGCTGGAGCAGTGGATGTATTTCCTGGGTCGTGTATACAGTACTTCTTTCACCTTTTCTGCTACAACCCTAGAGTGAAAGTAAAATAAGAAATGGAGAGCTACAGCTTTTAAAGATCTATCCTTGAAAGACATTAAATACATGCTGTAAGTGCAAAGAAACCTAGTGTTTCATGGATTTTAAACTAGCCAGTAAGTACAGCCAGGCTAGAGAGACAGGATTCTTTAAATGTCATTTCTTCACACAAAATGTGCTAAGGTTTGCTACGTATAAAGAATCCTTTTTAAAATGTAAGCCTATGCATATGATTTTCAATTTAACAAATGCTACTAAGTGTGGTGACACAAGTGGTTTTGAAACCCACAGAAATTATTATGCACAAACCCCCCTACAATCTTTGTTCTATATCCTTAAATGATAGAAGGAAATCCTGCCAACAGATTTCTTGAAAATACCAGCTTTTTCACGGAAGCTTAATTTATTCTGCTGCAGTGTGTGTGCCCATGTATGGAGAAATGCTTGCTCTTCATTTGGGATAAACAGTCTACCCTTATTTTGTAAATGACACTTTATCCACATAACAAATGTATTATTTTTGCTATGTAAGAATCATTCTGATGCCAAGGCAAAAATGTAAAGGGGAAAACACTGCTAAAAACCATCCAGGAAGCAAGGGAGAAAAACATTGGTATTTTCGATCTTTCAATTATTTTAAGAGATAAAACTCAGCATTTGATTAGTAAGCTAGCCTATGGGAATGGAAAGACTGACCATAGCTAGATAAAGTCAGTTTTTCTCTGAATTCAACACAAGAGGCCCTGCATGTGAAAGGAAGCCAGAAAGATACTGAATGGCACGGTGCCACGCCTGAGCAGCTCTGCACACTCTCTAGAGCTAACCCTCCACAGCACCAGGAGAAAAGAGAAGTTGTGGAAAATAAGGCAAAATGAATAAAGGAGCAAGCAGCAGTCAAGCAGTATCCCACATAATTCGTATTCGACAACGCGGGTTGTCAGTGTTAGCACAAACCATGCTCTTCTGCCATTCTTCCTCCATCCTGCTATTTTTTTTCCTTGTGAGCTTTTCTTTTCCCTGGTCCAGCCAAATCTATAGCAATTTTTTTCCTCTAATGTAATACTGCTAGTATGAGATGCAATATATTTATTTTTAATAACTTGGTACTGACAATAGCCCCAGTGGAAATTAAATTATGCTGGCATCAGCACATCCACTGGACAATTCATTTATCTTCGTCTCAAAGACCATGCTGGCAATAACATTTCTATGATGAAACATACTCTGCTTCCACCAGGAAGGGCTGCAGGACTACGGTGTTGTATTTTCCTAGTCTAAGCACAGTGTGAGAGAACAAAAGGTTATTTATCTATCTCATGAAGCTGAGATCACAAAACTTCTATAACGTTAAGGCAGCTATCTGCAGTGAGAGAAGACAGAAAGGGTTAAAGCTTTGGCAACAATAACTAACTAAATTATGTGAACAAATGAGTAACTTCATCGGGTACTGCATGCCTACTGCTCTATGTCATCACACTTTATAGGGAAGCCTTTCAAGTAACGTGTGTGAGATTTTTTTAAAATTTATTAAACTTACTATACTGAAATAAGAAAAGTTTTAATCCATAGCACTGTGTGACCTAGGTTAAAAAGATGCCCCTTTTAAAACTCACAATGTCTATACTATAACAGAGCACAGACAGAACCAAATGGGGACTGAAGTACCACAGAAACACTTTCCAAATTGGTACTTGCTTGGTCTAAGAACATGCCTGAAGGCGGCTGCACTGCAGATTTAAATATAATTACATAGAAAAGCTGACTGCACTTAGACAACTTAGTTTTGAGAGACCATCTTTGCCAAGTTGACATTTTAGGCAGGTGACCTGTGCCTCATGACCATTACCTGAGAGAAGGCTGTGGAATAGTTTCTGGACTGGCTGGAACTTGAACCCCTTTCTCCCATTCTTGTTTCCACGTGTCTGCGAAGATGTAATATTCATCAGGGTTGACATGGTGAGAATCTGGTAGTTTCATGGCACTAATGAGATCCTTGCGGAACACCTGCAGGAAACACCAGGGAAGAGTGGTTGAGAAAGAGGTTGTGCTAAAGGAAGCAGCAGGTATTCTTCTTAATCTACACTGAAACGATGCATATACCTTGATAATTTTTCAAAGAGTACCAATGCACAAACAAGTCAATCTGAAATTACCTAGATGATTAACTCTCTTTGTATCAGGTGCAGCATGGCAAGAAGTTTATGCCACCTCAACACCATGCTGCTGCCCGTAGGCTGATGAGAAGGAAGCAGGCTGTTACAAGTGACCAAGGAGAGGGGAAAGGACACCTGTATCTGATTTACACTCCTCACCATAGCCCTCACCAATCACTTATTTTACTTGCCCGTCTGTCAGCTTCACCCCAGCTTAGATACAAGGCAGCATATCCTTTTCCTTCACTCAGTTTAGCCACTTTAAACTGTCATATTCATCATGGGCTACGAGCAGTTGCCATGGCGAAATTGATGTATAGGCACTTGTTCATTTATTAAAACCACTCCAAGTTTTACTGGTCAAGATCAAAGATGAAGAGCGGCCTTTGCTGAAAGAGGAGTGCTGTGTTGCTCCCTGTGATGCAGGCAGTGACACAATCCCACCTCAGCATCTTTTAGCAAACTTCTACGATGCGATGCCCAGCAGGAGACAAAGCAAACCCATCGTGACAAAACTCCAGCCCTAGCATTCAACTCCAGGCTCAAGAGGATTAAGTCTTTACAAGCATGCAATCATCATTATCAGTCATCTTAAAGCTTATTGAATGTCCATGTCCATCAAATACACCTCCCTACAATTTAAAAAAGGGCATCTGCATCCTTTGTGGTTTGGTGTGGGTTTTTTTTTTTTCCCCCTGCACTGTTACACTGCACCAGTTTAACTTTCATAAAAGCAAAACAGTGACTGTGGCTTGGTGTTAGGGCAGTCTCACATCTAATTAACTTTATTATCATAACAAGAAATCAAATCCCCCAAAGGCCAATAAAACAAAACAGAAAAAATCCCTACAATAAGCTGTGACAGGTTGAACTCTCTTCTTACTAATTCAGTTTTCTAACCAGAAGAGTAATAAAGTATCTCAGAGCCAAATATCTTCGTGTACCCTTTTCAATTTGACAGCACCAGACTGGTTATGCCTACTGCAAAAATTCTCAGCTGTTCCTGGAAATCATCAAGTAAACATAATTTCAAAAGGCACTGTGCTAAAAGCAGGTATTGAATCGGCTGCTGGTGACCTGGCACATGGGCGTTACTCCATTACGTCCCACAACCACGGCTCACGTGGGCGGCCAGGAGAGCGAGCTGACCCAGGGAATGCAAAACCACAGCCTCAAGGCTCTCTTCTTTGCTGCTGACGCATTCCTTACCTGCTCTGGTTCAGACCAGACTGCTGGCTGCTGTCTTGTGGGTAAAACTCCTCAAGTACCTAACAGGCTCGTCATTCAGATTTTAATATAGGAGTGAAAGCATTAAGACTGCAAGCATCCATTTTTTTCCCAAGCACTATATGTACACACCAAAAATAAAAAGTCAAATGTATTACACCACTTAAAAAGCGTTTTCGTGTTCTGTGTTACAGGTACAGAACCAGGATTATGAGAAACACTAACATGGCACAATTCCCAAGAGCCCCAAAAAGAAAAAGAAAAAAAAAATCCGATAAATGAGCAGTGCAATGACTGGTTTAATTACCAGAAAAGATATTCCTCAAGCCTTATCTGAGGTAAGTGCTTTACAAACTACTTTTTAATCCAATTACTGAACATAGGAGAGTGCTTCATATCAAGCCCACTATTTTTTAAACACTAGATGAAAAATGCTATTAAAGGTATCAGTATTCTAACTATATTGTTTAGCAGCAAATTTATCTCCTGATTACCTATTATATATGTGAACTGTATCATCTGTATTTTTAAAGCACAAATTCCGTGGAGTATGGACTTCTTAGTGATTGGTGGTTTTTTTTGTTTGTTTTTTTTTAAACTTGTATATGGTATTGACCACACCATCACCACACCCTAATATTAAGTTCTCTGCTTCAAATTTCTAAAAACTATGATAGATGTATCACTGAAGGTCAAAAATTTAACCAAAAATTTAACCAATATAAGCATAACCGTTATGATTCCAGGGACTCATTGCACTGTTTTCCCAGGTATGAAGAGGCAATTCTTATGATGTCTGGGTTGAGTTTTGGGGTGCTTTAAGTTTTCAACAATCTCAAGCACTCGTCATTCTTCATTTCTTCACATGTGGCCAAGAAGGGTCTTCCAAAAGTAAAACACTCCGAGGACAACATATAAGAACACTCACTCTGTATTTCCTTTGTTGTTAAAGCAAACCAAAGCACCCAGAGGGACCCAAAGAGAGTTTTCTGACAAATCAAGTAAACTTTACTCCAGCAGTCAAGTCTCAAGGCTATGAACTAAGCCATCTCAAAGAGCAGACCTAGTCCTTTGGGACTTAGATAGCCAGCTTTTCCTCATGGTCATTTATTTTTGGACACTTATTTGAAAAACAATACAGCTCCTTCACTAACTGTATCCATAAAGCAACAGCGACCACACTCCACAGCAAATACTTCTCTTGGCAAGGACCACCTGCACTTCCACAGTTAGACCGTGAAGCTCAGCAATCATCCTTCAGTCACCCAAAAGCAACTCTGTTTCTTACCACATGTAAAACACAACCCTTCAACTTTAACGTCATCTCAAACACCACACATATTGAGAAGACTTGCTAAGAAACTAATAATTTCATGCTTTAGACCTGGGGCTTAAATCTAGAAGAGACCTTGTTTTTAAGTCAAGAGTAGCTTTTTGCTGCTCTGCAGTAAAAGTCTGCCTGGATTTGCTGAGGCAATGAGAACTTCCTAGTCACCTCTGCAGAGATGCACTGTCATCTCTAAAGCCTTTAAAAGCCAAATTCTACAAAAATTCCTCAGAAATAAGGATAGTCTGCTCCCCCATGGCACTAACACACCAAGCAACAACGGTATCACGGATCTGGGGAAGGAAAATATGGCTCACACGTTTCATTTGCTTTCCAGACTTCCACGTCTTATTTGGAAATTATGTTAAAAGAGTATGTCCAAGGAAAATTAACTGCTTAGAATCCATTCATAAATGCATGACCAAAAGCTGTCTATGACTTTAGCCCAAACTCCTTCTGGAAGCACTCTGTGAAAGCTCTCTATAATATTCCTCACAGGACCCTCCTGTGCTTGCTCTGTGAATAAATCAAGCCAATGAAACAAAGAACACTATTTTGTGTGAAGTATCATTATCCACTGCAGATGACAGAGGATATGAGTAATGCTATAGAGAATTACAGTAAAGTATTAACATCAAAAACAGAGTGGGTCTGGACACTACAATAGCCTTCTACAAACCCCATCTTCACTGAACAATTCAAACATCAGATCTGCACAGACTGTCAGGCAGCTTTTGTTCACGATCATTGCAAAGCTCAAGTAACATAAAAGAGACAAGAAAAAATAATAGTCAAATACCTTTTCCAATACCCTTCTACAAGCTGACTGATGCCATTGCTCATTCACCTTCTCTTGCCAAATGCACGTGTGAGGGGAAACAAATGGATTGTATCATCTCTGAAGATTGGAAAGAAAAACAGTACTACTTCTTGTGGCACTCTGAACTTTTAGGTAGGTTGATCACCTGCTTACAAACCCCTGACAAGGGTAGGCAGCTGGTCACAGGCACCTAGGCCCCCACTGGGAACCCCACCTCAAAGGTTTAAGTAAATTATGAGTTAACTGCCCTATTGTTACAGTCAAAGCAGGATTTCTGCTGGATTGCATCTAATTGCTCCAGGCATAAGGCTTCCCCTCTGCCTGGCAGAGCCCCAGCAAGTCCTCCTTTCCTCCACTTCGGCAGTCAGGAGACCCACTGCTCCAGAAACAGAGCCACGATTTTTAAAAGGTAGGGGGGAACTACTGTGCCCCGTCCTGTCCCCCCTCCAAGAACATACTCTCAGAAATCTTTTACAGAAAGAGAGGATACTAGCTCTTGTTCCATGCTGCTAACCCCAGAAAGCTGAAAAAGGTAGCATTTTCTTGGATCTATGGCCGTCTTCACAACCCATCTCAAAGGCCAACTCTGAAATTGGTGCCAAACACTAAAACTACAGTGATCACCTTCTGTAAAGTGCAAAGCAAATTACACAAGAGTTCTCCATCATATTTGGGGTCAGTCTGTTTTTATTCACCTTTGAAAGGATCTAGTAACTTTTTTATTCCCATAAGCATTAAAGTTTATTCCACTATTGTAGCTCTCAAGCAGAACACCCTCAGCAAAATTTAAACACACCTATAAAGCACTTTACACTTAAAATTACCTCCTAAATAATAAAACACACACCAAATTGTAAGATGACCTATTACAAGTGTAATATAGCCACACAGATTCTAAGCACAGTTTAATCTTTGTATAGATGTTCCACAGTAAGTGCAAAAGACTGCCCCTTTACAGAGGATGAAGCTCAAAGGACAAAATGTGGTGGGCTCATCCTGGAGAGCTAGAATTTTTCCTCATTACTACACTGCAGTCTGGACATGAAGTTTCTGAATTAAGAATTCTGAATTTCTGAATTATTATACTGTCTTGATTCTCCAGACTTCTCTATATGCTTTTTGTTTGGCTACGTGGGTTTTTCCTTTGGTAACAAAGTAAATAAAAGGCAAGAATTTTTAAATGGAAATGAAGCTACAGTTCCAGGCATGAATATGGAACGGACTGACAAACTTCAGAAGTTAAAAAAGCTGGGACAGACAGCAATAAGTGTAGCACTGAATTTCTAGTTCTCAAACATCCACACAATTTGGGCACGCACTGGAGTAAATCCTAACGTTTGAATCCTTACTCCCTACAACTACTTATCCAGGACTCAAGCAAATAAAATATGCTTCTAAGTAGCCATGTATCTTCCTAGTCTCATTTACAAGCATGTATAGGAAAAGCCAGGATATCGGATACTAAAATCAGCCCTATATAACATCATGTCTCTGACAGTATCTCAAGAGCCAGAAGAATGTGCAAGAACACATCAGATTTCCTTCTGGCTGCTAATCAGGCACAAGCTTCAGATTTTGGGATTAATCCTAAACAAGCCATTCAGAAAAGGATATTAATTTATACAGATAGTTAGAAAAATCTGTACTCGTTATCATCTGTCTGATTCCTTTTTTAATCTTGTTTAATTCTCAGTCCCAACAACTTCCTGTAGCAGATGAGCCTTCATAGTCTGATAATACTATGCAGGGAAAGGATTATGCTTTCAACTGCTACAAATTTCCTAACTTTTGGCCTCATTTGTCCCTCCCCCCACCTTTCCTTCCCAGCTCCTCCATCACAAAGACAGGCAGGAGTGAAGCTCTAGCTCTGCTGCTTCCAGACCATTCATACTTCAATGCTACTCCTGCTCATTCACTTCCAAAGGTAAAACAGCTCTGCCTGTTCAGAGGCAAGGCAAGCTTTTCCATGCCCCTGTGCATTTGGGTCACCTCTTGCTAAAGAGTTCATATAGCCTGAGATCATATCTCAAAGGAAAAAAGGTCATAAAAATAACCAACAAGGTTGCACCTCTGACTTACATAAAAGTATTGTAAATTTTTTTTGTTTTTGTTACACCAACTAACCCTAGCAGGCTAAAAAGCAGCTCACTGAAATGTGTACAGCATGTTCACCAGAGGTCTGGAGAAGCCTTTACAGACATTCAAGTTCGTTCAGGATTTTCTAAGGTAAAGGTGTGTAGACAAAGTAAACAGCCTCCTACCCTACAACCACGGGATATACAAAGCAATGATTTAACCACGCTGCCTATTCACCTTCAGACCAAACCCAACTACTTTCAAACTGCAAAAAGAATCAATTTTCTGCCAAGAGTCCCGTCTGACAGGATGCTCCTCTGGATCAAGTCCTGCAATTTATGTGGCAGTCAAATGCCATGAAGAAAACTTTCACATACCCAAACAATGAAAGCAGACCACTGACTTGCACAAGACAAGCCACATTTCACATGATAACACAGCTATCACTATCAGCAAAGTGGGATTAAAAACTGCCCTTGCTGTGACATTCAAAACCATATTTGCAAAGAGAAGTAAAATACTGCCATCTTGTATGGGAAGGGTTAAGAAAAGCACAATACTAACTTTTTTACAATTTCAAGAGGGAAAGAGGACTGGAAAAAAAAGTACATGTAAGCTTCAGTGTCTAAAGACCTCTTAGGCTCTTTTGTGACCCCACTAGCCTAAGGGAAAAGAAACAGTCAGACAGGTCCAGCTAATACGTTTTCCCTGCAAAAATTATTCCAACTACTCTGCCATCATTTTCTGCTGCAGCTTCCACGGAGACAGAGACAGGAAGCTGCAAAGCACAGGCTTCATGCTGAGCCAGACATCCAAATGCTTCCCACCCTGCTACTCCCACACTGCCTACTGCTCAGGCCTCCGAGCCCCTCCTCTCTACACTTAAATCTGTGAGGGGCAACACCACACACAGCATGAGGCCAACATAATCATAAAGGTCTGAAAAACTGTTACGACTTATAGTACTGGTGTGCCTGTAACCTAAACAGAATTTATTTATACAAAGCAAATGCTGATTGGATAGCAGAATTTTTAAGTCACTGTTTTAGTAGTTTGCAATAGATTGTAATCCAGGAGGGGAGCACCACGAAAGGGCCACAGTCTTGCTTTTGAAATTACACAGAGAAATACACTGGTCTGAAGAAGCGCCACTACAGGCTTGCCCTCTTCTCACCTTCTTCTCCAAGGAGGAGAAGAGGGTAAGCAGGCCCCAGGTCTGACCCAGTAACATCCCTCTGGCATTGATGTAAACCCCTGGGTAAGTCAGGCTCTAGGAATGGGCTTTGACATTTGCACTCTGGCACTGCACCCCGCTGCCTGCAGTAGCATCAGGTGACCTCACCCCACTGAGGCCATCCCTGCACCCACCTCCATCCTGAAGCACCCGGGAGGCGACTCAAGACAGAGCAGCCCTCAACTGCAGCCACTCACCACCTTCTGCAGGCGACCACAGCACACACAGACAAGTCCTGTGAACCAACTGACAGACACACTAATTTGCTTGTTGGTTACAGTACCAAAACCAAACTCTATTTGGAGAGAGAACCCAGGTGCTTGGGTTGGGCTGGAGATGGCAGAGGAACTGGAAAAAAGCCTATACATTCACATGTGATTTAATTGAGAAAGCCAGGCTTTCTGGTATGAAACAAAAATTAATGTATGAAGACCACGAGCAAAAAGATTCCCAAACAGCTATTTATAGCTTTGACCTTTTAGATTTTCTGCTTCAGTAACTCAAGAAACAGCCTGCTGCCTGGCAAGCAGAGGTGAATGAAAGGAGAGCAATGCCAAGTTGTTAAAGAGAGCCCTTGCTAAAGGGATGCTGACAGCCTGATATTTTAAATTTCTATCTAATAGATATTAGACAACTATTACTACAATAAACTTGTGGAATCACAACATGATTTTTCGAAGGGTGCACAGTAGGGTCTCTTTTCAGCCTTTGCTTTACACCCTTGTCACCACATGGTGCATAAAAAATCAATTGCAATGCTCTGCTGACAACAGCATTTCATGTAATACACTCTCCAGCATATGCTTTTCAAGGGGTTGGAAGGAGTCCTTGCTTCTAACAGAAGGAAAAGAAACTGGAAGGACAGCCTAGACACTTATATACCATCAGTAGAGATTATTACTGTCACCTTCATTTCCATTCCCTTTCCCAAAGGACTTTTTTTTTAGGGTTGTTTTAAATACTGTAGTTGGTATACTCCTCCAGAAGAGGACATATTCTAAAGTTTTAGTGTTTTTTGGTTGGCTATGTGTGTTTTTTTTTCCTCTCCCCCCATCTTCATCCAGGAGGAAGATCTTACATGAAAGACAACAAAAAGATGCCAGTATTACTGGAAGGATGATGTTATGAAACACATCTTAAGTCTACATAGTCCCGATTTTGTTATTCAAAGTTTCATATTTTCAGGCATTAAATAGTTCAATATTTTGTCTTGGAACATGCAGAAAGCAGCAAAGATGCACTCAAGAGGAGGAACTGAAAACATTGCTCCTTTTTGCTAGAAGTGAACCGAATACTTGTATGCTATAGGCATTGACCACATCTTTGCAATTATTGTTTATAATTAATTAGAATTCTTTTAGAAATTAATCTGCGAGTTTTTTTCAATTGGCTTGTGATAAAAACGACGCTTCCAAAGAAAGGATGTGTTCTGTAACATCTACCTTGTTCTTACCAAACCAAACTCATCTATTTAGCAGCATTTAGAAAAGCAAGAAGCACATTTGCTGAATAGCTTTTGCTGTATAAGCACAATCTGTATATTCTATGATACTCTTTGCAATAGTACCTAAACAGGTAAAAAGCTGCTGGTATAGTGCACAAAATTACTTCTCAGACATAACTCTCAGCTTCAAAATCTAGAAAAACAAAGTGGAGTTTGTCAGTCTCTTTTTTCAGTAACCTCAGGCATCAACAGTCACACCAGCATGCTGAAGGACTCATTCAGAGGGAATGTCATAGCAAGTACGGGGAATTAGCTACAAGAAACATTTCTCCCATTTGCAGTTATCATCTTACTTCAGCCCTTAAGAAAGCAGGCAGCAAATCTGGAGAAGGCAGCCCACAAATCCTCCCGAAAAGGGCTGCCAGTGGAATGGCTCACAGGATGAATTTGAGCACAGCACTGAGCATAACTGCCAATTCATCCAACCGGTGAGTGCAGATGCAGTCACAGTGCAGTGACAGGTGTAGCAGTCCCAACAGGTGGGGATAGCAGAATGAAAACACCTTATTGCAGGTAGAAAGTTAAGAGAGAAAGTGACAGATCAGTAAGCCCTGTTCACACATATCCTGCCCACTTAATGTGCCGCTGTTTTATCCTAAAGCAGAGAAAGTCTCCTTCCCATACACACACACGAACTGCTTCTTTCTCTGGCATGCTCTCAAACCATAAGATCATCCCAGATTTTTCAGTTTCAAAATGAGACTAAATTTCAGGGCAAGAAAGAACTCATGTTACTGTCTGCAAATGCCATAAGTCATTCTGGGACATCAAACACCATAGCTCCTACAATACTCGCGCAGTGGGGAAACAGTCTCGTGGAGAATTTGACAGGTGACAAAAGGACTCACTGGCACTAGTTCAAAGCTCACAATTTCAAGGCTTAGAAACATGAAAACTACGTGACAAAAAACCTACCAGCAACCAATCTTTAACCCTGGTTCTTACCTCAGCAGGTTTCTTCTGTTCATTTGCTGGTGTTTTTGACTTGCTCCTGTATTTAGAACAGGAAGAAAAGGAAGTGGAAGGACCTGTTTAAAAAAAAAAAAAAAAAAAAAAGGACCATTATAGATCATTTCAATTCATTCACTCTCTAGTAAAGCACAAGGCACTTCAATCTCTTGAATTATCATAACTTTTTGACAAGACGTGGGCAAAAAACTTAGGCAGTCTGTAGGCTTGATTACAGCTCCTCCTGTTCCACTTGTTCTTTGTAAAACCACAGCACACTGAGTTTATAGTACATTCTGCTCTGTCCAATGCAAGCAGAAGTAAACAGACAAGCAGGCAGATCACTTTTCTTCATCTCCTTTCTAACAAAGTGGAAGGAGGAGCAAAACCAACGACAGAGTTTGCAAGTGCTAAAAAAACCCAAACCAACAACAACAAAAAAGCAATAGTACTAAAGTGTGCTGATGAGAGATGCAAAAAAAAAAATCATGGTGTGATGGCTAGACATTTCTGGGCAAGATGTTATTTCAGTACAGGACAGCCTGATGACTTGCAATGAAGATGACAATGAATCATCGTTACGTGTGGAATTACTGTACAGGTACACGTTTATGAGAAACAAATGCAACCTCAGGCAGATGTGTACTAAGGAACACTTAAAATACATCTTTATTAAACTGTATAACAGATCAAAGTCGAGTAGATCAAGGACTAGTATAAAAGAACAATCAATATACTGGTTATAAACATCTTATATATAGCTAACATATAAATGCTCAAATAGCTTGCCACCTCCAGTATTTTAAAGTGGAGGCTCTGCAAAACAAGAGACAACCGATCTCCTTTTAAAAAAAGTAAGTACCAAATAGGACCCTGGACAGTACAATTTCTGTTGAATTACAGATTTCTTTTTCCCAGCTCTGAAAGGGAAGGACAGACAAGTTTGCCTTCAAACTCTAAGTAGACTCAAAACTCCCCCCAGGTTTACAGGACCCTTCACCTCATTTTCTTCCTGTAACAGGATTCAGAAAGCCAAAGACCACAGAACACAAAAAGAAATCAAGCAAGAAACATCTTTCTTAAATTTTAAGAGGTGAAATGGTTTGCCCTCAAACCACAGAAGGAAACCACAAGGGGGTGACAGACCAAAGAAAAACTGGTAGGTATTACTTACTCTCATTGTCTGAACTGTCACTGGTGCTTAGATGCCTGTGGCGTTTCATCCTGACGCATCCTAAGGAGAAAAAAAAAGTTGATGGCAACCATTCTACCAGAAAACCCCCGGCTGCTGGCTGACGCCAAGCTCTCTGCACTGAAGGCAAAGCGCCTCTGAAGAGCTTTCAAACACGGAAGCAGTCTCAGTTCAGCCACTACACCATTTTTCTGCAAGCAACTATTAGAGCACGGGACTGCCTGTGAAACTGAGCACCCTCCAGACCCGCATGCCTCTGCTGGGCAAAGCTTGCTCTGGTTTCTGCAGAGAGGAGCACAACCGCCAGCTGATTCCCGGCAGGGCGTGAGCGGCGCTCCGCTCTCCGAGGAGACTCAATGTCCCATCTGTTCAGCCAGAGGAAGAGTTGCCATGGTGCCAGTCGCTAGCTGAGAGATGGGTGGAGGCCAGGAAATAAGGTGGATGCACACAGCAAGGCAAGGATTTAGAAATAAAACTCACTTTGAAAAACAAGCCAAAAAAGAAGAGAGGAAAAAACTCCGAAGGTATCCACACAAGATAGAAGGCAGATTTTAAACAGGGACAACGCAGAAAATGGTGGCTGATACTGTTTAATTTAAATCATCTGATCATCGCAGAGTTCACAAGAAATGTCGTCTTCAGAAGTTTGAGAAGTGATCAAGAGCACTGCTGAGAAATACTTCTGTGGTGCTGCACCGGTTCCATTAGAAAAGGTATGGAGCTTTTTGAAATTGATTTTCAAAATTAACACAGACAGAGAACAGGTAAGAAGAAAATTCTGCACTGCTACTTGATAAAAGAAAGATCAAGTACTGATCAGCTACGCACTCTAAACAAGTGCCAACAGAAATCCATACACATTCCTAGAAGTCCTGCCATTCCATAATATACCATGTCACATTTGTTAAACAAGAACTAATAATAGTTTACAATTAATAACAGTAAAATCAGCTCTATCTTTTTAATTGATTGAATGAGCAAATCATTAGAGAAACGTAGTAAAAAATGAGTCTGCAAGAGTAGACACCAACTTGGGTTTTTTTGTTGTTGCTGTAAGCAGAAGACAGGCACAAGTAGGTTACAGACAGTTGAACCTGAGATGTCTGCAGTATCAGAAGTGCCAGCCTGGCCACACCTGAAATGTAAAAGCAACTTCCTTTCTTAAACAAAACCACACATCGCTAAAAAGACCCAACACAGCTAAATATCCCATTTGATAAACCCTCCGGAGTTAGTTATTCTAGTTAGTTACTCTACAATGGGTCTTGAGATTATCCAAAGAGCATGGGATAAACAATATTTTCAGGTAAAAGCAGCCTCTCCAAAGGCTTTGAAAAGATTGCAATTGAATTGTTTGCTGTGCAAACATTGAATTTAGTGGAAATTTTCAGCAGCCTTTATATTTAAGAGTGAGTTTACTGAATCTAAATGCAATGATGACTCTGAAGTTCAGAATGATCCTTTTAACGTATGTGTTACAAAAACACATTGCCCATGCTCTTGGAAGCTGGAAAAGGAAGCAATGTGTGCACTTTACAAGCAGGTAGATACAAGACTTTGGCATCAGGTATTTACCCTGGGGTAAGGACAGACAGACACAGTGGCCAACAGGACAGGACATCATCCATAGGTGTAATTTGTTATCAATTAGGGGAGCTATACACTCCTACTGCACAACGATTCATTTCACAGCAATTCACCTTCTCAAACCACAAGCAACCTCGGGAGGCAAGGCAGCCACACCAGATACAGACACCAGTGTCAAACCCAAGATTCACATCAAAAACAGAACACCCAGAAGGCCAAAGGACTCCACTTCCAGCTTGTGCAAGCACCTGTCAGATGAAGAAACATCCATGTATGTCTTAGGCAAAAGCTGTTTGATGGGTAAAAGGCACTTGGGCCAGAAGGGCCTGTCTTTGTGCATGTTTTGGGGGCATCAGACTTGAAGTTATCTCCCGGGTAGCGATGATTAGAAGACTACTTTCATCTTCCCAACTCGTGTAGTTTAAAGGCATGGACTTTAATCAAGAGCAAGTAAAATGGTATTGTCTGTTTGAGAGCTTGTACTCCAGCAGCCAAACCCAGCCTCCAGGAGCATACAACCCTCCCCTAAAAAGGAGCAGGTTCTGCCTGTGGCAACACCTCCTCTGCTGGCAACCTTCAGTTCCAAACAGCCCTGGCTTATGGGCCATCGGGCATGTTACAAGACCTTGGCAGATGATGAAAGATGCAACAAGGTGTGCCAAGCAGTATTCCCTGCTTCCATTCCTTAGCAAGAGACCCAAGTGCTTGCTGCTTGCTTTTTTATGCTCAGATGAGTTTTTGAGTAGTTGTTAGAAGGCGCTGAAAGCTTATGGCAGGTGATTCTCATCTCTTACAGCCTATATAAACAGGCAGCAATAAAACCTTCTCACTGCCTACTAAAGACGGCCGGCTCTCTGCAGAGCACAACACCAACATTCAATTAAAGTAGGGTCAACCACAAGGTTGAGAGAGACCACTGCGGGAGGGAACACCCAGGAAGCCTGGACTTCTGCCTGGGCAACTGGGAAATGGCTACTTCAAAGAGCTTACACAGAAACTGCAACTGTAACAAAAACTTCAGAACAGAAGGAACACCTCTGCCAACAACTGTCTAGGGGGATAAAAAAACCAAAACTGAATAACAAAAAACTATCCACAAAGCAAAACTAAAAAAAAAAGCCCCAAACATTTAAAAGTTGTATTTGAGAAGTGGATTTGTAGCAGCTCAGGCAAGAGATTTACACCTCCATCATAGCAGACAGAAAGGGAAAAAGCAGTCAGTCAGTGTAAAAGCCCTGAACAGGAATAACACTGGATTCCTGCCTGATTTTTTGTAGCAAATCAACCACACCAACAATGAACAGGAGCCCACAGAACTGCAACAAATCACAGGTGTGCTACATTCAGTGGGACAGGTTATTAAAGTGACCAACAGGCTACAAGTTCTCCACATGCCCCCACATGATACAGGAGTAATGGCCTTGGCATCATTTGACAGGACCACCTCTGCAGGGAGCTTCTCTTTTGGTTTTAGGAGACTCCTTTGCTGTACCCTTTATGTATGCTGGGATGGCCACAGAACTTCCAGCTTATTTCCACCCCAAAGCATGGGGGCTCATCAGAAAGGTTGGCTAATGACGTTTCTGCTCTCTAGCCACTACAGAGGATTACAGAGGATCCCAAAGTAACACTCGTTTTGTGGTAAAGCTCGGGCCTCACTCCTTCACCTGCCTTTGCACAACGTGCAAGAATCAGCAGCTTCTGGGATCAAAAAAACAGGAGATGTGAAGACAGACCCCACAACATGGGAACCAACATTAGCCTTTCCCTGCTTCAGCCCAACTCCCCCTAGAGCAGCCCAAAACCCTCCAGTTTATTCCTCTATTTCAGACAATGATACCATTAGCCAGGTGACTTGGATCAGACCAAGGATGCAAGCAACTCAAAATCCTGCTTCTTCTGTCCAGTTTATCACTCCCAAAGTACTGTGAAGTTAAAAACCAAACCAAACCACCCCACACAACAAACACACAAGCATCCCTAAAAGGCCTTAAATGTAGAAAGGACAATCCATACATAGCAAAAACCCACATCGAGCATAACAAAAAAAATCCCACAGAAATGGGTACAATCTCTCACATATCCTAGCTTTACCCTTTTTCTAACTTAATCCCCAAAATCTATGGTGACAAAGCCAAGAATAAAGGAGAACAATTTTTTTTTCAACATGTGCATTACGACTTAATGAAATGGTGAGAAGTAGATTCATGAGGCTGCCAGTGCCCTTTTCCTACCTCAGAGTATCATTTATAATGAACAGCATGTGGCAACATCAACAGAGAATCAAGTGAATATTATTTTTACACACAAAATTAAAAACTTAGTATATTTTTATAGCAGATAATTTTTTTCCACAGAATAATTCAAGAAGAAATTTAGAGAACAGTCTCATACAGATGCTACTTATGAAGAAAAAAAAAAGAGATAAGGAAAGATGAGCCATCATCAGGAGCATGATGGAAACACCAGACAGCACGCAGCTAAACCCATCAGCCTCCTTCCACTTTCATTATCTTCACCCAGGCATCCTGCAAATGTGCATGCTGAATGTTTTGTTTAAATCTTGAGAATTTAGTTCTGGCATTTGAACTTTCTAACAGTTCTAAAAACAAACAAACAAAAACAAACACATGTAAAGCAACTCAATGCTGAAATGCTGTTGCACAGGGAAAGAGGTGTTTCCACCTCCCCAAAAAGCCCCAAGAAAATCTTTATTTCCCAGTCCCCGAGTGATGACTCTCACTACCTCTAAAGGTAAGTAGGGATGGTCTGACTGTGGATTCAAAATGTGCTCAAGCCTTATGGTCAAGCACAGATTACATTAAAAATTGCCATTAAAAATAAGAATATAACATGCCTTGTTCTAAAGCGCTTTTTTGCCTTTTTTTTTCCCCCCAAAATCCACAGGACAACCAACAACTAATCAATCACTTGTGTGGCAACATACACAAAGTCCAAAGATGCTCACCTTCAGGGATCTTTTAAATGAAAATTAAAACACCAAAGTGACACGAAGAAATCACCATGTCGCAGCAAAAAGATACTCAGCTCTCCAGGCAATTATTGCAATGGAACATATTCTGACATCACTTTTAATATCAATTACCAGAGTGGTTCCTAAACTTGCACCATATTCCACACCTGTCACGCTTCTGACTTGTCAAGCTGTGGCTGCATCAGTATCCCTGATCTGCTCACAACAGCCTAAGACAGGAACTTGAAGAGAAATCAGCCTCATTCCCCACTGTCACCTAAACACAGGTGAAGATGCCCTGAACCCTGCAGGTGTTCAACCAAAAATAACTGCAGGAAACACTCTCCTCAGCCACCAGCAATGACATCAAGCTGCCAGCATTTCCCTGGCTTCCCCAGGGCTGCTGCCCATATTCAGAATTTCACCCTGGAGCAAAAAAAGGATGCTGGATCCAGCACACCACTGCGCTTTCAAGGAAAGCCAGGAAAAAGCCACCGTGAACTCACCTGGCTGAAATTAAACATGGATCTCAAGCTAAAAGTAATCAACATATCAGCCAGTGCATGCAAGAATCTGTCTAAAAGGATAACATGGATATTTCCAAAAATCTAGGGGAGATAACTTAGAAATAATTCATTATAAAGTATGCTTGCTGATTCATAAATATCTGCACTGCTGAAGCGAACAAGAAACAGCCACCTGACTCCACCACCATTCCTTCCTCTCCCTGAGGAAAATCCGTGTTGCACTGACTTGAGGCACTTGCCATTTCTGAAAAGCTAGTTACCACGCATCGCTGAAAGAAAAGCAGTCAAGCAGCCTATGTAAACAACAGACACTTAAAATTTCAGAGCCTTACTCAAACCAAAACCCCATTTCAAATATCTGCAGAAGCAATATCAACAAATGTTTTTCCCTCTTCTGTCTGTGTCAGAGTAGACAACTAAATTGACCAAATAAACTATGAAGTTTATCCTCTTGTTCTGACATATTCCTCAGCATAGCTCATCAGTAGCAAAGTCAGCAGAAAGGATTAGGTATCTAAGAGTCCAGATTCACACAGTGTATTAGGCAAGAATTCAGTGGCAAGTGTACAGAATTAATCATTAAATCCAGCCAAGATTTGTGAACAGCATCTCTACAAAGTGGCAGTCCTTCCTTCCTGGCTTCAGTTTGTTGCAGAACAAGGTTAAACACAGCCATATGCTGCTCAGTACCTGTAAAGACCTACACAGAAGTAAAAGGCAAATAGGAACTGTAACAAAATACATCCTAGACCTGTGAGATTTTGTGGAACTGGCCACAGCACTAAGGAAACTTTCAAGCAGGACAAAAAAAATAATCTACTTATTAAAAACAGCATCTATGTATGAAAACCAAATGACAAACTACATGCAAATCTCAGATTAAAATTCTGTACTTACATTTTTATAATATAGCTCGTCTTAAAAAAAAAAAAAAAAAAAAAAAACACACCCACCCAAACCCAAAGGCAGAGGCAGTAGGTAGAAATTTCCAAGTCTCCAAAATGTGGTTTACGTAACTTTTAAATTTAGATTAGGAAGCAAATTATCTTGAAAGGTCTCCAAGAAATGTAGTACAGTAAAACCATTTAAATAGGTCAAATTTCATAGTCAACTGCCAGGGAAATTATGAAATATGAGTAGAGTTAATACAACCTTTCAAATAACTAGAGGAAGGGAGATCACTCATGTTTGGTTTTTTTATTATTATTTTTTAACATCCTATCCAATCTCACAAAAAGGCTATATAAACTGGGAAAGACACCCACTCAGAACTTGGGTTAGCCGTATTTGCTGTACTCAGAAGGTTTGCAAGATTAAACAACTCACAGAAAAGGAAGTTCAGCAAAAAAGGAACATTTATTCATTTGACTCTAAACTGAATAATTATTTTCTCTTAAATTAGTAATATATCCATAATTCAAGAACCCTGTAACAGAGTGACCACATCTATCCTATCCTCCCCTCACCCCCAAAATAACACCTTTAACTATTCTCTGAAGACGGTACCTGGGCCTACCACAAAATAAAACTTTTCTAGCTACTATTTCATACTAAATATTGGTTAACATAATATCCAATTCAACAGAGAGATTTGCCAGTTTTTAGAAGCCACACCATCAACAACAGCCAATTCCTTTGTCATTAGGCAAATAAGCAATTTTAGTAGGCAAGGAACCGCATGTTACAGAAATGTGGGTAATAACATGGGTCTCCATGAAGTGCGATAGCAACTAGGCAGTCTTGAGCTCTGCTTTCCTTACACATTACCTTTTTATAAAATGCAATTTGGCAGCCTTTTTTTATCTACATTGTTTTAACATTTAATTTTATCCAAAAAAGGATACCATGGGTTTAAAAATGAGGAAGAACCAAAGGTGCAAAATACCATCCTCCAACATGACTTAACAACCCCTGAAATAGTTAAATTCTGGATGGAAGTCAGGTGACAGATCGTAAAACTAGAATGAAGAAACCCCCAAATATAATCCCCCCCGTATTCATTTGTGGATTATGGGACAAAAGGGAACCCTGACATCATTTCACATGCCCTTCTATGACGATGATTCATCATTCGGTCTAGTGCAAACCACTTAACGCCCATCATTTTGCTTTATGAGTATAAAAAGAGGTGAATTGATGCTACTTCACATTCATAACATGCTTTGACGATACAATAAAACACAGCACACACCAAGTACAACTGCCTTTCCTACCCTGAAAACTAAAGTGCAGCTTTTAATTTCCGGCACCGTGTCTGTGCGTCAACTCACCGCGAGGGCAGGGGAGACAGATTCTCACCAGAGCCCTACAGCTCAATCACCTCATGTCAAGCAGCTTGTTACAAATCAGAAATCCTTCTTGGAAAGGGCAAGTCACCAGCAACATTCACAGTGCCACTGTTACCTCAACAGAAACACTCCAAGAGGCTAGAAAGAGATGAAATCACGCTGCTTCCTCGACACCCAGCACAGACCAAGCAGCCTTACTGTCATCTCTGAAGCACGCTGCCTGTGCTGGCCTGCACACTGAGCGGCCAGGTGGGCCAGGCTCACATGGAAATAGTTCTGCACATTAAATACTGCTGCTTTAGCATTAGCATCCTGTAGATGACACTGATCTGGACAGAATCAATTTTTAAAAATAAATCACATCAGACTGTCATTAACTCAAGCAAATACACCCGTGTGTACGTGGTTCTGCTCCTCTCTGTTTCAGGCCTCGTAATTACTTTCCACTCCTGAACACAACACTGTTTTTACACCAGCTGTTTATTAACAGAAGTATTGTCTTCCTAAAACAGCGGTAGAGATTTGGACACACACAACAAATTTCCTTCAAAATACCACATTGAGTTTGAGCAAAAGCCTGTTTTTAAAATAAAATAAACAGGGGAAGAAAAAGCCCTTCCTCCCCTGAAACCACAACCAGCCCAGCGATGCCAGGCGCTGCCATACTGGCATGCCCGAGGCGTGTCTGCCCACCCACGGCCCAGCGAACGCTCTTCATCTACCTCCCAGCATTGCTCCCCAGGCCAGGGAAAAGCCAAAACGAGAGCATGGCCCTCAGGAAAGGGAGCTGCCCGCCCTCAGCAGGGTACTGTGCTCGACACCTGTGTGTGGCCAAGGGGACACAACACCCTGCATGTGCTCCCCTTCTGCCCCCACAGGGCCAGGGCCACCCCACAGCCCCTCCCAGGGGCAGCCACAAAGCCCTGGCACGATGAAATGAGGAAAAAGATTCCAGCAGCAAAGTCACAGCAGCATTAAACACATGGGCAGCCTGTGCAGGGTCATCATCTCGGCTGCCAGGCATCAGGACAGCACCAGAGGACAAGGTGGCCAGCAGGGCAGGCAGGCCCACAGGGCAGGGCGCCATGTCGCCCGAGGGAAGCCATCATGGCTCTCCCTTCCCCAGCCAGCATCACACAAGAAACTCACCTCTTCTCAGGCTGTTAGAAATTCCTCAGCAGGTAGCTGATCCCTCAAGGAGACCCCCCCAGAGGCAGGGGCCAGCTCGCATACAGCCCTCTGTGCCTGTGCACCAAGCATTGCTGAAAAGCAGCTACTCCATCTATGTGCACTCGTTCACTATAAAGACACCTCAACAGGGGAGATGCAGTTACTGATCACGTGTCATCTCTTTTACAGGGTTCCCTCAGAAGAAAACTTTTACCCAACATTAACCCTCAGGCACTTCATAAGCAAGGGGCAAAATAAAAAAGAAAACCCCACAAGCCCACATGTACTTACTCAACAGATGAAGCTAAGGACAACCTCCACTTTGATGGAAGACTGATGTGGACGCACTGCTACTAAAACTGGACCAGTACCAGGTCACTGCACGTGGTGCTAAGCCAGGTAAACAAGGAGCTGTCTGTCCAGGAGCTGCCTCCTCAGGGGGTTCAAAACCCCAGGACAGCCACATGCACTGTCTCTGCAAGGAGACTGCAGTCACAGGCGTGCCAAGTGCCAGCGAGAATCAGGAACAGCACACACACGCTTCACCAATATGACTGAGCAGAAAAGCCTCAGAGAGCTTTAGCAGAGATTTCTATTTTAAGAACCGGTATGATTCACGTTACCTTGGCTCTAAGTGTTTTGCAGTCTTTACTGTATCTACCCGCACGATAAACTCACGTTAAGCATGCACCAAGAGCCCTGACATTTCAGAGCTGCAGTTCCAAGCAGCCATACATCATGCCAGGAGCCTCCAGCAAAGCAGGCAGCTGCATCCAGGTCTCCCAAGCGTGTATCCCACGACCTCGCCACTCGCTAAAAAAAAACACATGCAGAGGCAAACACAAGAAAAATCCCTGTGATGCACTAAGTTTCCGAGTACTGTCCTGCTGTCGTACACAGGTGAAACTGCAACGCAGCAAGGGGAGCAAGGGATAAAAAAATTACCACAAAAGAACCCCAAACAAAATTGTTGCTACTTAATAATTAGGCAATAACCAGTATTATATTAGTTCAAGTGAAGCTGCCACTTTGCCCTATCAGCTTGAAGTTGCCAGCAGTTGCCCACTTGTATCTGTTTGTCTTCTCTCCAGCTGTACTACTGATGCATGCTTTCATGACAGAACACAGGTAAGGAACTAGTATCACAGCTAGGAACACAGGCAGGAGATATTATCAAAGAAGGAAGAATCTAGAACTGTGTGCACTACTTGGGATTAAGAACAACAACTTTTCTATTAATAGTACAGACAAAGTTTTCATATCCTGCAAAATACTTGTTTAAAATAATCGGTTAATTTTTCAGTACCTGCTAATACATAAAGTAGGTTTCACTGTTCTTGTTTTGGTTTTCCTAAATCTCAAATAATAATAAAAAAAAAAAAATCAACAGCAGCCTGCATTAAATATTTTATCTGTTTTGACTCACTTATTTCTTGTTTATAATGCTCTGAAGGGGCTAACCATTTTCCTGCGATGTTTTGCATCATTAACAAAACGTGAAGGATTGCAAAAGGCAGAAAACATCAAGTTGTGTCTTTATATTCTACTCAAATGAAAAGAGAAAGAAAACAAATATTTTCCTATAGGAAACACTAAGTTGGCAATTTCTTTCTTGATCCGACAAGAAATGGTTTTAATTTACAAGCTGAAAGTAAACAAATCTGGATGCTCAAATTTTTCTCAAGTAAAAAAAGGGCACTGAGGGGATCACTGGATAGGAACAATTAAAAAGAATGCACTGTCACAGCTACAACTCAAAATGGTATTTGAAATACTCCAAATCACTGGTTGGATACTGACATCCTAATATATTTTCTAGCATGTCACACATGACATACATATGCAGTTACACTATTATTTTGGTTCTCCATGTCAAAACATCAAAACGTGAGCAAAAATTTACTGTAAGATTTGTTAAAACACTTAATTTTTAGTTTTAAAAAAAAACTTATCTAAATGACAACAAAATTTGTCAATAATTTAATGTGTTGTATATTGCAGATTGTAGCACATAACAAAGACATTGAGAGGTCTTCTAGTCAGACAGATTTAAAACAGATTTATAAGAACATAAATACCATTCCAGGTTTCTCTATATCACTAAAATGATGTCGGAGAAGATATCACGAAAGAGATACTGTAACCAACTAATGGTTCTTTTTTTGGCAGAGAGCAGAGACAAAAAGAAAAATTACTATTTTTTGTCATAAACACAAGGTGCAGAAATGACAAAATTAAGAGCAAACTTGCCCACTGGGGCTGATGCCATCCTGGGAAGGGGAACCAAAGGATGATTATATTTGTCCAAGGTTTCTAAAATGGCACATCTTGTTTGAGAACACTATCAAGAGGTGCATCCTAAAGACCACACAAGGTTCAATTTCTCAGCAAACAGCCTAGGTGAAGCCAAAGTATTTCTAGATTTTTTTGAATGAGGGGACACGCTGATTAGTACTGATCATTAACACTTTAAATTCCCCCTTCTTCTTTCTCCCCATTGTCTAAATAAGATTAAAATGAGTAAGATTAGATCACCACACTTCTAATGTTGCTAGTGGAAAGCTACTCAACCTGTGCTAAAGCTGAGTAAGTGGACGGAGGTGGCTTTTTTTGGCACAGGAAAAAAGGTGCCAACCCACAGGGTGGATCACAAACAGCACTGGTACTTGGATAGGTGGAGTCAAAGTAGAGGAAAATACTGTCCTTTCCATCCCGAGGATAAGGAACTATCACAGCTGACCTTTCAGAGCTGCAGGGGTGTGAGGTAAAGAATCTAACTCCAAAGCAGGTCCCTTCATCCACTCCTGTACTGGAAAGAAGGGAAATGCCTACAAGCAATGGAAGTAGGGAGGTGCTTCACCACATCTTTATTCATAGGTAAGAGCCCTCAGCATGCTGCAGCTGCTGCACCCGAATCCCATGCTGTCAAGAGCAGTAATATATTCTCTGCTGAGAAATGGGGAAAAGGGGAGGTTACAACTACAAATGCAACTGTAAAACTGAACAAAACAAATCCACCTTTACAGCAGAATCTCTCTTAAGACTTTGTGACAACGCAAAACCTGCACAGCCTGTACATTTTGTACATGCAATTCCAGCTGGTCAGTGAGCTTCTATAAAACTGTGAAGAAGTCTCCCTCTCTGCAGCTGCAGGGCATGGGGCAGGCTGCACTGTATGTGCTGTCCAGGGCTCTGCAACCAAGACAAGGCACAACTGAATCTGAGCTCAGGCCACAGCAGAGTAATTCCACCCAAAACTCCTCTTTCACCATCCCCAGCTCTGCAAGAGCAAAATTGACCTGTTATTCACACTGAAGCTGTGACCTGGGAACAGCTCAGGCACAGTCCATCCACTCCCTGAGAATGACTTTAAAAACAGGGTCCTTGGGCATTCCTAAATCAGCTGTAGCAATAACTGCTATAGGAGGAGACAAGCATGGAGAGCTGCATGTTCATACAAGAGAGGCACCCGGGCAAGGCCCAAGAGCAGTGGTGACAAGCAGTGATACCAGCTTTTCTGGTTTCATTTGCTACACCCGCTGAGCCACATGGAGGAAGCTTTATGGATGAGCAATAGTAGTAGATCACTCCTTTGGACTAAGAGCATCTTCCAGATACCCCAGCACCACTGGAGAAGTATTTGTAGAATGTGAAATTTCAACTACAGCTGTAAGGGCAGCATGGCATGGCTTTAGGGTAAGAGATTAAACAGGCTGAGACTATGCAGCTGAGAAAGGAGGAGGCAGAATAGGAGATATCTGCCCCAAGTCGTACAAAGAAGTGAACAGGATAAAGGGACTACTCACAGCTTCTCATGGCCCAAAAGACAAGGAAGACAAAAACTTATGGAACAAACGTTACGGGAAAGTCATTAAAGGGGGGTGGAAGGAAGTAGTTTTGCACAAAACTACTTGGAGAAACTCAGTGCTAGAGGATGCTGCAGGGGTTGAAAGGTAAACAGATTGAAAGAAGTTAGGCAGATGGAGGACAAGGGCTATTAAACACAGTGTCTCATGTCAATCTGCTGGAAATCCCAAAGTCAAAATTTTGCAAGAAACAGAGTCTATATGAGCTCTCTAATGCTTTCTTTACCTAGGTGTCCACTGTTATGCATTATCAGAGTCAGTAATTGGCCTAATTCAGTAAGGGAGCTCATCTGAAACCAGATCTAAGACAATTTAAGACCTTTGTGCAATGGATTTTGTTTTTTAATGTAGCAGTTCCTAACCTGACCTCTGTGGACTGGGGATCTAATAGGCAGTCTTTAGGGCCATGGTAAATACTGAAATGAGTATGCTTATCAGAGAAGATTCTGATTATGAGGAGCAAAACAAACAGATTCTGACAGTTGACACACTGTTGCCCTGAAGATTTTGTTAATCAATGTTCACTGGAGAGAGCTATTTTAGTCAAAATGATTGAGTAAAAGATTACACCATTCCCAGTGTGTTACAGTTGCTGGTTTATATTTAAAACCCAACAGATTAAATAAACATGCTGTACAAATACAGCCTACATGCACCTTAGGGGACTATCCATTCAGGATTTTCTTTTGGAGAACCCAAAAGAATGAAAGGAGAACCAAAAAGCATCCTGGAACAACCTGAAACATATGTGCATGCACAGGCATGCACTCACAAACTACCACTGCACCTCACAAACCCATGCAAAGAGCAGAGCAGCCTCTGCCTTACCTTGCTGCCCCTGGATGCACAGGTATGCCTCTGACACATCAAGCACCTTACGTCCTAAAATCACCATCAAGCATTGTGCAACTCACTGGTGAAGCTTCTTTCAGCTTTATATAGCTATTGAAGAACTGTTTCACCAAAACAACTGCTTTGAAATCTGTTACTTTGTCTTTTTTTGAGATCTCCCACAAAGTAGCAGAGATGCACCTATTTATATCTACTCCCAAATCCTGTAAGTCATGTCTCAATCTAAGATGAATATCTACTGACACATATATATAAAAAGATAATGTATATCAGAAATCTACATAGACAAGATATTTTAGCTTATAGTATACAAATGAACCTTATATTCCATTTCTAGGTATTGTAGTTAAGCTTGCACAAAGCTAAGAGAACACTGAAGACAATGTGCTGTAAGGACTTAAAAATGGCTACATCAATTTAAAGCCAAGGAAACTTTAAAAATAAACAAAAGTCATTTAAATTAAAAACCACTCCCCATAGGAAAAAAAAATAAAATTAAAACCCCACCACAAAACCAAACAGGCTGTGAGAATTTCTCAAGAGCTAAAACCGTTTAAGTATCCAAAATCAGAATATATAATAGCTTGATGGTCAGCACTTTTACAGAGCAGGAATAACTTGAATAATAGCTTTCCTGAAGCTGACCATTAAGACATTCTTGTAGAGTGACATGTTAATAATCCAAGTGGTATTTAATACAGAAAAACACAGACATTTATGCCTATTATTCCACTTTTTTCCCCTCCAAGGCTTCTACTCTGCAGATTCAAACCTTTAATAATTATTTTCAGTTCCATGTCTGAAGTTTAAGAATCCACTACACTTCCATTTCCATTTTTCCAAATTTCAATAAATAGTACAGTGTTCTCCTATGAATCCTCACAGGTTTATTATCACAAAACTTCCAAAGATACACATCTGAAGCTATTCGGTCTCCCTCCTCACTCACAGGGAAATAACCCAAACCCTGCAGCCACCATTGTGTTGCTGCAAGCTTGAATTCTGTACTCTCAACTTCTAAAAAACCCACTTAAACTACTTAGAAAAAAAATATAACTGTGGTTAAACCTTTGTCTGTAAAGCCCAAGCATGATAGCAATCCACCTCATCTGAGTCATGAATTTTATTAGTCAAATCTGTCTCCGAGGTTTATTTTCCAACTGCAGCAGCAAAGCCTGTTGCACTGTAGCCTCCCTAGCAGTGCATACTCAGGTGGGAGGAGAGACCAACACTGGTTTTGTGTGGAGAAGAGTTTCTAAGCCCCGACCCCTCGAAGACAAAGCAACAGTGCAAGAGCAATCTAGGCCAAAGATTTGCAGAAAATCAATGGGTTATGCACAACAGCAACTGCACTCAGATGTTCAGAGCTCAGCTGGAGTCTGTAGATCTGGTCACTAGACTTAGAGTATCTGACACTAAAAACTAGGCAAAAAAAAACCCACAACACCCACCCTCCCTTTTTTTTTTTCCCCTTCAAATTTAAACAGTCAAAGCAGAAGCAAGCTTTGAACTAGAAGTCTTGAAATGGAGATGACTGCACCCCTTCCCTTTGCCACTCCTTACCATCCTTGGTAGCCAGCCAAATGGCTCAACTTAGCTTCACTTCCCACATCAGTCCAAAAGTTGAATAAGTAATAAAACTTGAATCAGGAGAAGGCTTTATAATCACATTAGAGACATGCAACAGAGAGCAGCTCCCTCGGTTCACTGGACAGCTTGAAGGAGGCTTCCTAATGAGGTACAGGTGGCGGCACTAATGAGGAGTCCCCAGCTCACTGCTGACATCAGCCCCCCAAAGCACTGACTGCATTTTAATCCTTTAGGCCACATAAAAGCAAAGCAGTGAGCGGGTGGACAACAACAAAAAAAAACCAACAGAAAAAACTCAGAAAACGCCTCTTCAGAGGATCGAAATATTTTTGCTTGCTTAAGGGGAAAAAATAGAAGTGTCACAAAACTGCAAGAAGTTTACTGCAAAGTATCTGAGCATGTAGAAGAATCTAAACCTTGTGCACAAACAGTTTATAATTTTAGGAAGGCTATCACCATGTGCAGTATGTATTCAGCACAACTATTGAAATTTACATCTAGAAAAGAAGCACAGAATAAAAAGGAGTGGAAGTAGCACATGTAAATATTGTGGTGAGAAAAAAAATTATTCTGTCTATGCCTATCAGCCTTCTAAGCATTACAGGATACATCACAGATTTTAACTGAAATTATTACAAGGAGTTCTGCAGGCTGGAAATTCATTGTTAACAGCTTCTTTTATGACTTCCTCTCCTTTAAAAAAAAACTTTATATTCCTTTAAAAATCCACAAAGCTTTCATTTAAAAGGTGATATCTGAATGTTGAAGGTATATAGGTGCAATTTACACATTGTAAACACCAACACACACATTTTTTCATATATCAGTTCCTCCTTCACTTACATGCCAGGTCATGAGGTGGATGTTTTCGCTTCAGCTGATGACATCACAAGCTCCTAAAAAAATGAAAGGAGTGCTATTTAGGTAGTAGGAGTGACATCAGGCGTTTCATGTTTGAGCTACAATTAGTTTTTGGCAAGTAAGTGAAGGGTATATTATGTTTTTATAGCGATTTTCCCAAGCAAATGATACACCCATAATATAAACAATGAAACTCATCAGCTGTATGTACACATACTACAATATAAATACACAAAGTACTGCAATTAAAAGTAAAGTCATAAGAATAATCTCCAAGTTGATTTTGCCATCCTCTTAACATGAATGGGAACCAACTTTACCAACACAACAAAACTGTAATTAGCATTTTCTCCATCCTGTTTTGGGAATTGTAAGAAAATAATAAACATTCAAGTAGTTGCACATTTATTCAGCTGACTTAGGGGGCTGATTTCTCCAGACACTGATGCTTTCTTCCTTCTAGAAGGTCTTCTATGAACTGAGTACACTTACAAATTCATAGGAAGGCAAATAAAGAGTACGGAGGGAAAGCTCCATGTGCCTCCTGCCTTAAATCCCCAAGACATTCCTTCAGACCTCTCCTTGACAATCCCGGATAGCTCAGCTTCCCTGGCAGGGATTCCACTTACTCACCATTTTTAATCTAGTCCCAAGCCCTGGGCAATATTAAGTATGGGAACAGAAGGAATTTCTCCCTCCACCAGCTGCCTGCATTCCCCTCCTGCAGGACCATGCACATATATGTTTTGTGTCCTGTTGTGATGGACACAGCAAAAGCATTGAAGCTGCTACACCCAACAGATTAGTTGCAGCACTCCTGGGAGATGTCAGCAGTTAAACAAGAGTCTGTGCTGGCAGACAGTCCACACCATGCCTTAGAGTAAAAGGCAAACAAAACCAGAACTGCTATGAGCTGGGGAACAAAGTATTAGAGAGCAAAAACTCAAGTAAAACCCAAGGAACTGATAATGCATATCCTGCCAGAAGAAAAAGAATACAAAGGGGGCAGGGAGAGGGGGTCATAGCAATGTCTTTCTAACTGAAATAAGGCTGTTTCTGGCAAAAGTGTCAGCACCATGCTATAACTTTTCTGCTTCTCCACCCATCTGCAGTACAAGAAAAGGATACCACCACCCATCCACTGAGGAGTGGCACAGATCCTATTACTTAAGAACTATTGTTCAGCTTAGGCTGTGGCATCAAAGGAAAACGTTTCCTTGCACTTGGAAGCATCAAGAAGAGAATCGCACAATATACTGTAGCTCCTGTACACTGGCCATATAAAACTCTTAAGTTTTGGCTATGATGATTTTCTTTAAGGTTTTGTCTTCAGGGGTTTTGTGTCTGTGTACTTTAAGGTGGGTTTTTTTTTTTGTTATTGTGTGGGGTTTGTTTCTGTGTGTGGGTTTTTTTTGTTTGGTTGGCTGTTTTTTTCCACACCCTTTTTTTTTTTTTTTAAAAATCATCCCAGTTTTCTCTTCGACCTCCTTGACAGTCTCTGGCTATACCCCTGCATTAAGCAATTAATTTTGAGCAATGCAAGATGTGTAGATCAAAGCAGTACCAGAGCCAAGGCTGCCAAAACATGAATCACGCTCCGTGGGTCGGGTTTTTAGCTCAAGATAAGCAGGTACACTCCACTGTCACCACCACACACGTGGCCTGAAGCGATCCACAGGGCCCATGAGCAGGAGATGAAGTGTACTTGGCATGAGCATCGATGGGAACCTCCTGTCTCCATGCAGAGGGACTCAGCTCGTGCAGCAGAAACCCGCGTGCCAAGCTGTCACACAGTGAATGGGGGTGGCCAGAGGGACTTGTTAAAAGCCCACTGCTGCTCTGCCCCAAAACCCCAGCACTAACACTGCCTCTACCCTCCAGCTAAGAAATGCCAAGAGCCTCACCCACAAAACATACTGGAAGAGGGAGGGCAAGAGAAGAGACAAAAGTAAAACAAATTATAAAAGCCTGGATCAATTTTTCAACCATGACTTCCAACAAATTCTTTTTGAGATGTTTCATTATGGGATAATTCTTTAGTGTCCTGATTGCATCCCTTTAATATAAGTCTTCCTCATGCACACAAGCAAAGCCCTGGTTGCGGGAGCTCAAATGGCATCATTAAAATGCAACACAGCCTACAACTTCTAAGCGTGAACAAAACCACAGCTTTTGCCTCCCAGCTGAACCACAAAACTAATATATTTTGAACTCTTCATTAAAAACACATTTGTTTGCTCAGTTAAATGCCAAGATGAATTCTGAAATACCAAAAGGTTCAACTAAAAATCTTTCTCTAACCCTTACACTGCACTCTCATAATCTTCAATCTCAACCTTACTTATTTCTCAACCGTGTACAAAATAGCGTGAAAGGTAGAGCTGATACCACAAAATACCACTTCCCCCTTTTCTTTTTTTAATTAATTTTTTTTGAAAGCCAGTCTTAACCTTGATTCGGAAACTTTAAAACAAATTCACCTCGAGTTAATGAGCAGGGGGCTCTATGCTAATAGGTCAAAAACCAGAAAACCACAAGAGTGCTCCCCAGCCTGGAAGGGTGCCAACCCCCCAAGCTCCCCGTCAGCAGCAAGTTCAGGAGCAGGGTAGCGAACACCCAGGAGACGCTCGCTCGCCCTCCGCTCCGCACACACCGTGCCAGCAGTCTGCACTTCTGCTCCCTGGGTGTGCCTGAACAAGCAACGGGGCAGCAACACAGCTCTGGCACAGAGAAACAGAAAAAAAATTTATAGGAACTAAAGGAAAATGCAGATGCAGAAAACAAGACTTAGAAACGCACAGTAGCTTTGCATAAATACTGCCTGGAAACGAAGCATCACCAAGGGGAAAAGCATCAGGGAGATTTATTTCTTAAAATACAACTTTTAACAACAGAAAGCCATTTGGAACAAAGACCTATTTTTGCAGTTATCACTACTATTATACTGTCCCTCCCTCTGTAATTTACCACAGTACTTACCAACGGCCAAGCCTCCAAAACAAGAACTGTGCTGGTTGAAAACAGCGCTCAGTCCTTCTCTCCTGAGCTGCCCCACACACTGTGCTGCCATTTTCAAAAGAGACAGTCGTGGAAAAAAAAGATCTGCCAGGGTCCTGAAAAAGGACACCAAGATGGGACCAAGAGCTCAGACTGTGCATAACAGACATTCCAGTGAAAAAAACCTTCTCCTGGCACTTAAGGCACACATCTTAAGCCCTTTTCCAGGCCTCTGTCTGTACGGGACCCTGAAGAGAGCATCCCTCTCTTCCTTACACAGTTGATGTCATGTGTGAACACTAAGCTTAACTCTTTTGTTAGTATGTCCTAGCTTTTCTCCAGACTAAATAAAAACCAGTTCTTTCACTCTCCATTCACAGGCCACCTTTCCTACATTTCTGATCCTTCTAGTTGTTGCTCTCCACCATCCTTTCTTCTAGGGCTGGCGTACAAAACCCCTGTGAGAGTGTGATGCCCAAATCTGGGCGAAGTCTTCCAGCTGAACTCTTCACTATATGGAAAATACTATTTTGTTGTTAGAGAAAAACACCCTTTGCTGTCACACAAGTCACAGGTAACTCCAAATACAAACTGTAGAGCACTTGCTTTTGCAGCAGCAGGGGTCTGTTGTCTCAGGTCACGGCCATGAACAGTTAATTGCTGCTGGGCCCATTGCTCCCAGCCTGCAGGTGTGCAGCTGAACCCACCACTGAGTTGCCCCTTAGCCCCCTGCTCAGCCCCACCCACCCCTCCTTCCAGACTCCTCCAATCTGTCTAAATAACTCCAAGTTCAAAGCATTTTCCCAAACAGACATGCAGCTCCACCCAGTTTAATCTGGGTATTTAATGAGCAGAGTCCTCATTCCTTTACCCACATCATTAATGGCAAACATTAATTAATACTGAATCAAGGAGAGATCACTTCAATCTCACCAAATTCCTGTCTTGTTTGAAACTGATAAGTGACTATCCTCTCAGTTTTCCAAGCAGCTGCAAACATTCCTGTGAGCATTCCACCTAATACACATTTCCTTAGCTTGTTTCAAACAACATGCATTGTCTCGCATCATGTACTGTGCAATTCCCACCTCACAAGTGACTTTCAGGACTGAAACAAATCTGACAATTGCTTATGTGGGAAAGGTATTAGAAAATAATGGCCTTTTTTTTTTTTTCCAGACTGTATCAGATATCTAACAACTGCAGTGAGCTCCCCATGGACTACCAGTAACTTTACACAGACCTCCTTAAAAAAGGCAGACTAAGGTTTTAACACTGCCAAGACAGCATAGGAAATAAAACTAGTAGGTTTTGATTTTATAAATAAGTTAATAGTATGAAGCAGGGAGGTAATGGTACTCTTCTATTCCCCTTACAGTTCTGGAAAAATCGTAATAGGAACAAGTATCCAAATGACAAAACAGTATCCATCGTATTTAACTGAAGAGATACTTGCAGGCAATACTTACCCTATGGGGACTAAGAGTAGAAAAGAAAAAGTCACTAAGTTTTAAGAAGAGTCTCCTAAAATCCTTATTAAGTATTCAAAACAAACAGGGTTGTATTTTTGCTTTTATTAAACTGTGATCTGACGCTTCTTTACAGCCTTCTAAAAGTGATAACTACAGTGAGAATTCAGCAGCTTCTTGATTTTTATCCTTCTTCCACACCAGAATAGCAAAAAAAGTAATTCAGTATAAATTCACAACCCCACTGTAGACATCTAGAGAGAGAATCCATTGCTCCTCAAGGTCAGTCAGAGACACAGAAAGCATCTAGCAATGCCTGCAACTCTCTAGCACCTTCACTTCCTTCCACCAACACAAAAATATTTTATTACACCTTTACACAGCAATAAGCCTACTCTTAATAATAGCCACAGACTTAGTAGTTCCCAGCAACCAATTAAAACTTGCTGGGAAAACAATTTCCACAGCAGCTTACCCCATTTTCAGACAAACAATGCAGCAGGATGTCTAGAAGGATAGGTTTCATAAGGCAACTAACCAGTGATGTCAAGCAGTTTTACGAAGCACTCTGAAGTCCTGGGCCCCTGGGCACAGGGCCGGTGACCCAACACAGCGGCTACTTGGTGTGCATGTAGCACCAGCCATTCTGAAAAATGCCCAAAACTTCTAATTTCTGACTTGAAATTATTCGTTATGCAGTCTAGTTAAGATATACATGCAAAAAAGCAAATCGGTGCTGAAACAACTGCCCTTACAGGGAACAGCTGCTGAGGCTGACATGTATGCAGGATTTTACTTAAAACACCTACCCTAAGGTGCCCACAAATTGTTTAGTCTTCATATGCCAGTAGGGTATTAACATTAGTGAAACAAAGATAGGGGGCTGTATGAGATGAGATTTAACGGGATACATTTAAGAAAAAGAAAATTTAAGCTGAGCATTAAGGAAGCATCCTGACAGTCAGAACTGCTCGTCCCTGTCTCCAGGGGAAGGATCGGAGGCTGTAGCTCTTGACGCTTAGACAAAGACTGGACAAGATTCTTGGTGGCCGTCCTGCCAAGACAACATGCTCCCAGGGCGAGGCAGCAACAGGACCCGAGTACAAAGAGGAGGCCTGCACAGAGCACTTCCCTCGGCCTGTCTGCACAGAGGGCTGCACCAGCCACACAGCTGTGGAGCAGCCAGCACCAGCATCGCCCACCCCACGGCACACACACGCACCACTGCGCGTCAGGGACAGCGAAGCAACCCCACATAGCTGTTCCACGTGGACTTCTCTTCTGCCCACCTCAGAGACTGAGGGATGGATATCCATTCACACACCCCCCGCGGGACGCTACGGTGTACAGCAGCATGCAAGGAGTTCCTGCACACCAGCTGGGGTACCTGATGGGGCATTTTTCAGGGTGAAGTGGAGCTGTATGACTCCCGCCGGGCGCAGGAGGCGTCTCTCGGAACTCCCTGCAGAGGGTCGCGTCCTAACAGGGGGAGTGCAGCAGAAAGAGCCCATGAGTGCACGGGGCAGAAGTCTGCAGTAGAAGAGCTAAATTGGCATACAAGTATTGGGAACTGACAGGATACTGGTGAACCCATGAAGCCTGGAAAAGGGTATAGGCAGAAGTAACAAATGTCTTTTGGTGCTACCTACTACCAGGAGCTGGGGAACAGGGCTGTGAGCCACAGACCAGAAAAACCAGGCTATTTATGAGTATCTGGAGCCAAAAAAATAAACTGGTTCTTGAGGAAAGGGAGCACTGTATGTCTTGCCATTAGCCACCTCCACACGTCGCTCAATTGGATTTTAACCATCAATCCACCTCATCTGACTTGTACTGAACAGCTGTGCTTGTGAGTGAGGGCAGTACCACCTCACACAGTGTTCTGACAGGAAGGTCTTTTTGGAAGCAACAGTCTAGATGACCTACAAGCATCTTTTCCCATAGCTAATTTCCATTATTTAATGCAACTATATTTGTGCACAGTTATGGATATCTTCAGTGAAGATCTTAAAATAAAAAAGATAACATTATTCTTCACATATGAGAACTTTTAAAGTATGGCAACAGATGTTATATTTCTGATAGCACAGCCACACCATTCTCATACACTCTGTAACAAGTCCCATGACCCCACCACACACACAAGAGAGTTAACAAATGCTAGAAGCAGCATCACTGTTCCTTGCTGGATCCTCCACTCACTGACAATATAAAAGATGAAGGGCCAGATTTAGACTTCAGACTGAAGCAACACTAAACTAGCAACTTCAGTGCCTTCAAGTTAGTTCTCTTGCTCCAGAACAAGAAACAACAAACCCCTCAAGGCTTTACCTCCCCCTGCAGCAAAGGAAAAGATCTTTCAAGTGGGACAAAGTGCCCAGCACGTTCAGGACAGCCAGCTCACACACCAGAGGGAAAGGCACTAGAAGTGTCTCCTCTCTCCGATTCAAGTACTGATTTGCAGCTGTGTGAACAGATACCTTCAGGAACTGGATCCATGCTTGGACCCACCTTCCTCCTCTCCTCCTCTCGCACACACTCTTCGGGCACCCAATGCAGCATTGTGTTAAGGCCTTGGTGGCTGCCACACCTGCACATGCTGTCCCTCACTCTGCACCCCACCTTCCCATCCTTCCTGTCCATCCACCAAGATTCAGCCCAGACGCCTCCTCCCTCCCAACTCCAGCTGTCAGCTCCCAGCCCTCT
>NW_008629269.1:52167-57399 GCF_000691845.1 Merops nubicus
AAGCCTTTTCCCTCGCAGGACCTTGCTGCTGCCCATCTGGAAGACTCAAGCACCCACAGCATCCCCACCACTCTGCCAGAGACGAGTCTGTGCCAGCTTCTCCTGTCTATATTGTGGTGTTTAGCTCCAACCACTGACGCACAGGATGGCCACCAGCTGCTGGGCAGCGTCAGGAGGAGATCATGCCTCAAACCACCAACAGCTTTTTCAAAACAAACATGCCTGCTGAGCTTCTGTTCCTATCATGGTCAATGCAAGCTGGACAAAAAAAAAAAAAAAAAAAAAAAACCCAAAAAAACAACCACACAAACCCACCATCTGCAACTGATTGACATCAGTCAGTTTAAAGAAAAGACTAAGAATGATTTATGCTGGATTAGAGGAGGAAAGCTATCTCACAGGTGGATGACAGTAGACAAGGAAAGACTGGATCTCTGTTTTCAGATACATTCATTTTCAGTGCTCACCACTGCACAACACAGGGGTTCGTACAGGCTACAGAACATGCACTTCAGAGTTTCATCAGCTGCTCTGGCTATGAGGAATTTGAGTACTTAAAGTACTGTGGAAACACTGAATATTCCTGTCCTTGAAGGTGGTCTTAGTGGCTACAGAGAAAACAGCCCCATAAACAGCTCAGCTCATATCAAAACACTCAGTACTTAACTGGGTGATAGTCAGTTCACAGAATAAAAAAGAAACCCAAGAGAAAAGTAACCAAGTGTTAACTTCATTTGCTCACCACAGTGATTTAAAGTACTTTCGACATCCTTCATCAAACTCGGGAGGTTGATTTCGTAAGGAAATTCCCCCTGTTCTTTCTTGGTCAGGCATCTGACCATCACACCAGCACTCAAACTGTCACCTCCTCTTGCAAAGAAACTCCATAAATAAATAAAGCACCCAAGCTTTGCACTTAGACCGTAACATCCAAGGTTTGGACCACAATCAAATGACAAATAATGAAGGAGCCAGCACAAAAACACAGTAAACAAGTCTTCCCCAACTCCATGCTTTGTGGATGCAAACTCCATAGCAGGAAGCAAAAATTAGTTCTTCCTTGAGTATGATCATAATGGTTGGAAAGGGTTTGGTTTATTTTTTTACTGGTATGAAAGAGAAACCCATGTCAACTAACTAATCCTCTTCCAAAGCCATTCCTGCTCAGCCTGACAAAACACATGACAGGCTCGAGAAACAAGGAGGGAAATTTTGGCCTCTGTGGAGTCAATAGGAATTAAAGTCAGTGCTAAAACAAAACTAGAAATTAGCAATGCAGTTGTCTTCTGAATTTGTGAGCAGAATTCCCAAGCAACAAACTGAGTTTATTTCTTCTCAGAATTTCCTGATGCAACTGTGTTGAGGAAGGGTGGAGGGTTGCAGTAATGCAAAAGAACTATTCCTTTAAAACATCCCCTGCCAGAAAAGCTTACTGTCGAAAGGAAAAATGTGACCTTTAATAAAGCTGTCTATAAATATACAGGCCTTTATGATTTTATTATAGTAAGACTTCTGCTATATAAAGATGTCGCCTTTACACAGGCAAAACTTTTGCTACTGTTCAGCAAAGGGTTAAACTAGACATACAGAGACTGCCACCCACACGGATGGACAGGCTTCCACCATCTCAGAGGAGGACAGCAGGTAACACTGCCCCTCACCACACTGACCATTTCTGCACTTTGGGCACACAAACTGCACCAAGGTCTGCTGTGCTGCATTCACAAAACTCCATCCATGACCCAAAGGGGGACAGAAAAACAAACAAAACCCACAAAAAGTAAAGAGAGTGTTCTCCTCCTTTGAGACTTGCCATCATGAAGTTAAAACCACAATTCTGGCCGATTAAATCTCCACGAGCCTATAAGAGACCATGAACATGCAGAGGTGCTACAGAGTACCTCAACATGGCATTAAAAACTCTAAGAGATAGACCTTAAGACACTCGATTATGGCACAGAAGCCAAATACAGTAGCCGAGGAGGCTCAGCTTCTGTAGTCCTTGTGCAAGGGCTGACACTAATGCCACTTCTTCAGATTCCAACACGTACGACCAGTCTGATCATTATGATGTAGTTATACTAGTGCAACACCTTCATACTGTTAGAAAAGCTTGTTTCTTTGATAGAATGAGCTTAACATAGACTCCTTAAAATGTTTTCTAAGAAGAAAGGAAAAAAGTATTTTGACCAAAAAAATGATGAGGGGAGAAAATGGTTAGAAAAGGACTAGAGAACAAACACATCCTGGTTAATTTCAAGCAGTTTGAGAGTTACTCCACTAAACCAATGCTTCACCACTGGCTTGTTTTTCCAGTGGTTCCTCTTGATGTACAATAGTGAGCCTGCTTTTGAAACATACTTACTGTGTGTAAAAAACACACAGCTATTGTATTTACTTGAAGTCAAACACAGAGGTTCAACCTGCTTAACCAAGAAAGCCTTACATATATACAAGCATGAATACAGTTTTTGTTAAATCCACAAGCAAAATACAAATAACATCAATGCAATCATGCACTGAAAAAGTGTTATATCATGAATGTTCTCCTTTCTATGAATATTAACACTGTAACTTGATTTTTCAGAGGATGATGCTTTTATTTATAAGCATATGTAAAGCCATGCAAATGTAGCAGCTGCAAAAACAAACACCAAACACCTCACATAAAAAGAAAAAGACCCTCTTTTTCAGATCTAGAAAACCTGCACAAGTCTTGTTCTAAAAAACTACCCAAAGGTCCATCAAAATATTTTCAGGTTGATTTCAAATAATCTGGAAGTGAGTACTGTATAGAGTCTGGTACAGGAGATAAATTTCATTTGACCTAGCTGATTTATAGAGTCCCAAGAAGACTGCAAGACACTCACTAGAAACACTGTTTTCTTCAATAACAAGGAAAATGTTGGGAAGTCAAGGCCAATGAGAGGGAGGGGACAGCCAATAGAAGACTACAAAGGCATCAAAGGCATGTCTGGGAGAGATAAGTAGGAACTATAAATCACATTCAAGGTATCCCATGCACTTGAAGCTTTTTTTTCCCCCTTTTTAATTTACTTTAGATGTTTTTTCCAACTTTTAACCCATTCATATCTCAAAAACAGACTATTTGAAATGTGGATGTCAAGCATGCAGAAGCAAACAAAAAACAAATTTACTTCAATGATCTTAAAAAAGAGAATGAAATGACACCAGCAAAGCTATTAGACTTCAGCAACCTAAATGAATGTGTATCCCCATTTGCTGTTACATACACAGGCTTCTGAAACTCTAGAACAAGTACACAGAAGATGCCTAACAAAGGATCTAAGACAGCACTTAAGCCAGATTAATCCAAGTAATAGGAGTCCCGGGGCTCTGACTGATACTGAGCTGACTGTCAGGAGTGCAAGCTCTCTAATAACTTGTGTCCCACCTGCTGAAGTTTAGTGGCACATACAGAGAAAGGAAACACAAAAACACCACACATCAGACCTAGCAAAGAACTGTACACACTCAGTTTTAAGCAACAGAGGAAAGACAGAATACACTAAGTACTGATACTAAGCTCCTCCTCTTTCACTAAGCTCAGACCAGAGCCTTTATATATTCAACAACCATTACACCACAGCTATTTCACATCTGTAAAGACACACAGATCCAATTAGAGCAAGTCAGATCTCCATCAAAACTGCAGAAGCATACATCGATCTAACCTGCTAGTCCCTGGCAAAACCCATTTAATTGCCACTGTCAGTAAACCCTCTGCATGCTAGCTGTATAAATACCTATTTTCATCAAAAATATGCTTACTAATTACTTCAGTACACTTCAATATCTGAGAAAATACCTGAATAAAGAAAAACTTACAGAATTTTCACAAAATATCACTAGGAGCTGCAGTACAAGACCTTAAAAAAAAATAAAAATTAAAAAAACCCAACCACCTAAATTGATGGATATCAGTCAGAAAGAGCATACAAAACCATCTAATATTATTTATATTTATATAAAAATTTGGAATTAATTCACTCTACAGTTTTTTTCATTTTTCTTTTCTTCTGTAGCCTAAAAAAAAATAAGTGAAGAAGCACTAACCAAAGAGAGTGCACAAAATTGATTTCTGTAACACGGACAAAGTATTTTGCAAAAATAATTTCCATAGAACAATCAATACCATGAAGCAGGAAAGAATTCTACTTCCATGTATGCCAGCAGACATTACAATACTGTTGCTCATAAACAAGCACCTTGTATTAAGATCAAGCTTTTAGCTCACTCTCAGCACATTCTGTTGCAGAGCTGCAAGTTCAAATTTGTCAGGCAAAATGCTTCACTTACTTCTTAAGACTGCTCATTTCATGCTACGCTGGAAATGATTATGCTGTTAACATAAGGAAGACTGCAACTTCATTATCACGTTTAAGTATCTGCCTTTCAGTTGCTTAAATGACAGTCAATTTGATTTTTGTAAAAGCACGCAACTGCTCTCAGATTAGGGTGAAGTTGAAGAGTTGCTAGAACTCCCCCAAACAAGGTTAATACTATTAGAGCACAGCAATGCTTAGGACCAATCACCTTTGTCTTGTCAGGCCACCAGCCAGTGGTCCTTGGGAAAAAAACAAAAAAAAAAAAAAAAAACCAAAAAAAAACCAAAAAAAAAAAAAAACAAACCCAAAAAAAAACAAAGCCAAACTCTCACACAAAAAACTATATTCTGTGCTTGAAATTAACATTTCTTCTCCTGCCTATCAAACAACATTTAACAAGGTTTATATTGTGGAGCAATCACCTGTTACCACTACTTCAGTCAGTTGCCTGCTGGGAAAAGAGCCTGGTTGCACAAAAGCACAAACAAGAATACGAGTTTGTTACTCCTCTTCCCTTGCAAGTACTAGTAAAAAAGTGGCATAGGTATTACTCCTACTCCTCATTCTGCTGGGGCTCCTCCTCACCAGGTAGCTGCCAAGCCTAGCGCTTTCTTGTGCGCCTCCATAACTTGCTCACATGTTGCTCCATGAGGTTTTTGGTTGGGTTTTTGGGGATTTTTTTTCTTTTCTTTTAAAGCCAAAACCTGTGTAGGACATGGCACTATTTCAAATGTTGAATCCTCTACAGCCACTTTGATATAAAAGACTGCAAATACACACTGGAAAAAATATTAAAAAAATACAAACAGTTAAAAGCAGAACAAAGTGAATTAAAAACCTCAGATCATCCCACTAGGGACATTTTTTTTCCCCCTCCCATGAC
>NW_008629270.1:0-13487 GCF_000691845.1 Merops nubicus
GCCCCGGAAGGAAGAGGCGGAGGCCAGAGCACGACCCTACATGCCTTTATTACAGACTACCAAGCATAAGTGAAATCCATCATCCAGTCACTACCTACACATCTACAGCACAGAGATCTGTCCAGAGGAGAATAAACAGTCATTAAATTATGAGATATGATTAAATCATCGACCAATAGAAAATTTATATAATAAAGCCAGAAAAAAGGTGTAAAATATAGTTTACAATAATAATTCACATTCAAGGCTGTACATCAATACATACAACACCATGGCCCCGAACATGAATTCAATCCAAATAATTCATATATTAGAATTTAAATAACACAGACTGAACTAGAGGCCAACAAGAGTCAGCAAATAACCTTATAAGAATAAAAATACAAAAGTGTGTATCTTGTATCATTGCATTATTTGCTTCTGTTTTCACAAGTTCTTAGAGGATGGGAGATTGTTTTGTGGTGCTTGCTAAGGGGGTTTGGGTTTTTTGCCCTTTTTTTTGTTTCTCTTTTATCTGTACATCACAGTTACAGCTACAAACCAGGTAGAGAATATTACACACTTAACTGACTGCCACCAACCTGAAAACAGCTAGCATACAACTATCAAAACTGATTATGGTACCCGGTTCCTATTTCTCTCTCTTTTGTCAGATACAGTAATTTTAAGTTCTGCTACAAAGTAGAACATTTGCCACACCCAATCAGAGTTAACACATGGTCATAGGAAGCTTTGTCAAATGGCAACCATCTACATTCAATACCATGCTGACAGACAGACCAGGTTATTGGGTGCTTAAGAATCTCTCCCATTGTTGTATAAAAGTCACATTTCTTCTAAGAGGAAACATTCTTAAACTACCAGTCTTAACTGAAAGCATGCCATTTTGGGTCAGAGAATTACTTGTCCGTAAGCTCACTTGATCAACTGATGGACAATTTGTGTTATGAAGCTTTGCAGGAGCACTTCCATTTGATTAATAAAATATTTTCATAAAATATTACAGGCATTCAGCAAAATTTCAGGTATAAATACCACACCTATTTGTGTAATTCACTAGTAGAAAGAGTGATCAGAATCCACAGACCACACCTTTAGGCAACTATTAATATACAAGTTCTCTTCTCAGCAGGGTGTTGAAATCAAGCGTTTCATCCACAGGCCAAAGGAAGTGATTGTGTTGACTTCATTAAATCTTTCAAAAGAAACTGCAAAACGTACATGTGGGAAACCCTCAGGATTCTTCAATGTTCCCAGCACAAAATGTAATGATACCAAGCATGTTAAATTAACCATCTTGAACTATGAAAACAGATAACAATTATCACATTTTTTTTCCAACCTAGAGTTTTTTCTGTATTTATATATAGCAGATACTTCACAACTAAATCATGTCAGAAGGAGAAAAGTAAGTGGAACACAGTACTATTTGATGACTTTAGCATCTAAGTGCTTAGCAAATGCCACATTAATAGCTAATACCAGTCTGCTCACAATGCACCAACATCACATCTGAAGCAAGCCTTCCTTAATATAAATCCATCTCAAAACTGGATTTTCAAGTCCAATAGTAATAAACTCTCCTGTCCCATTTATCACAATAGTTTTAAACTTCCCATGACTGAACTAGGCACCATATAAAAATGTGACTCAAAAAAACCTTTCTACCAGTAGCACTCCATCCTTCTTTAAGCTTCATCCCACAGAAAACAAAGCAAAATAAAAATCACAACATCACTGACCAGATTCTTTCTAAATGATTGGCAGTTGTTCAAAATGAAAAAGATGGAATGAATCAATCAACACATTTGGTTTTTACTGAGGAGTCTGAAGAAGAGTCTTCAAGTGCCTGACTACACTTTGTGCTTTGAATGACTTCAGACAATGAGCAGAGAAATTAACTGGCAGCTCTGAAGAATCTCTTATCCATTTCATTTCAGGAACTCCCATGAACCACAGGAGTGACCTTCAGATAGTTTCAGATCTGAAACTATCCCACTTCAGGTATAAGCAATTAAAACAGGAAACAGCCCTTCATAGTATGCAGCACCTGCCAATACACATTTAAGTGGACAAACTGGTGAAACATACTTAAATCCACATGATTGCTTTGTCTTGCATCATTCTTATCTTCTGCCATCTTTCAAAACCACAGATTTCACTTACAGTCAAAGACAGACAAATACCTTTCCAGGAAAAGTTGTAGTCCCTTCCCAAAAAATCAGAAGCCAAGAAAGACTTGATCTGGAACACCAAAGTTCTAAGGGTAAAAGATCTACGGGTTCTAAACCTGTAAGACATTCTCAGTTTTCTAATGACAGCATTGTCAAAAGGAAGAAAAGGAACACTACGATGCAGACATCAGTGTTCCACACACCTTCTTGATAACTTTCTGCTATCAAGATTTCTCAGGCTGAAAGCTTTCCATGTGAAGGATGCAAGTCTACTGAGAGAGAATTTTCAAGGTGTGAAAAAGCAGAGTATTTACCTTCTTATGACAAAATGACTACAAGTCTAAGTATTGCAGAAAACATGTTCAAGCATTCCTAGATTTCTTTCCACCTAATGAACAAGACAATGGGGATCCTTCCATCTCATAATGAAGCTCAGGTGATCGCTATTAATAGCAGAACAACTCTGCTGAAGATTTTATGTGAGCCTAAGTTTTGTGACACTGGACAGCAGTGACAGTGTGAATCTCCTCCACTGCCAAGCTCTCCTGTATTAAGTTGGGAATACTAAAGGTCCATACCAGGGGCTAAATCCAAAAGTGTTAGGGTTGCCTCAAATGGACCAAACATAGCTGGAATTTGACAGCCAGAGAACAAATGGATAGTACTGCAACCAACTTACAGGGCCTTTCATCTTGATTAGAAAGTTAAATATAGGATTAATAAAGGCACAGATAGATGTACTGTGCTATTCAAATTTTAGTGACAAGGATCGTACCTTGTACATGATGACACTTCCCATCATGCAAAGGGAATGGTGTTCTGTCTTTCTCATCTAGGCAATCTACAGGACACCTTAGCTCCCTTAGAACCAGGCACTGTAAGCCAGTGATTCACTTTTGTCAAGTCTGGGATAACAGAAGGCTACAAGAATGTAGTTCCTTAAAAAGAAAAGGCAACTCCACTCTCTCCTTTAAAGACTGAAAGAAACTGGAAAAGCTGAACTGTTATCAAGTTCAATCACATAACAGTTTAAGAGATCACTAATAAACCTCCTTCGCCCTGTACAACAACAAAATATCCAATGTTCATGTGTTTCGAGAAATCACAATAGGCCACTGCTTCTAAGGCAGCAGCCCATGAGTTTTTTTCCAAAACACTGCAGTGGAACATTTCTTTCTTTGGTCAAAGGAAAAGCACATACTAGGAGACCTCAAAATGCAAAGAGATGGCAAGTGTAGAAGGTGAATAAATAGGTGTGATGTTTATACTGCATTTAAAACAAGGACCAGACCTAGGTCATTCCTCTCTGCAAGGTTCAGGAACACAGGTATGTTGAAAATACTATTAGAGAAATTGGTTTTAGCACACAGAAAGTTATGTCTTTGCAACATTACAAGAAATGTTTGACCACAAAAAAGCCTTAATTTGAAGACTATAAAGGAGACTGATATGAAGAATATTTTCATTTTACAGATATGCATTAAGTACCATATATTTTCCACTTTGTATCAATATTGTCCTTTGAATTTTTAACCAGATTATTTTATGGATCTCATTTCAATTGCTGAAATTATTTTAGAGTTTCTAAATATTTGGCAAAGGACCAAAAACAGGATTATTTGTACATCTCATTATACAACGAGACCAAAAGAAAAGTCAAGTAATCAATTGTACAAAGCTTTCACACTTCCTTCTATGCTCAGATAAATAGGTTGGCCCCACTAAAATGCACAATACATGCACACCCTGGGAAAGAAAGCTTCTAGCCCTCATCTCCTGAAAAAGTGAAAAACTATTGACTACTTCAATAGTAATATTTTTTTCCTCCCATACTAACTAGTTAATTTTTCAGTTAGCATTAGCTAAAAGCATGCTGGTAAGTTTACTGTCCCTTGATTAAACACACATGATTCATATTACAATTACAATTGAATGTTTAAACTCTTATATGCTTCAGTAGCCAACATTTTAGTTTTACAAATCTTTCAGTGCCGTGTTCATCATTTTACTCTCTCAAAACCTGTATCATTGGAGCCTGTCTGCCAGACATATAGATGTGATTCATTCACATAATTACTAAAGTACCACATAAATCCTGCAACCAAAACTATATCAGGAATTACACAAGGGGTGCAACTGACCTGGCTACAAAGGCCATATACCATTAAGCTGGGGGACTGTGAGGAAAGGAAGAAAAAAAGAGGTGGTGCTTAGGAGGGGCATATAAAAGCTCCCTGATGAATTACAGTTCAATGATAATCTGAAAGTCACAGAAAACTCCAGCCCCATGAAACATCAGGCTGGTACATGATTCAGCATGTGTGCGTGTGGATGGATTTTAACTCATCTTAAGTGAAGCTGGTAATGCAAGGTCTATCCACTAGTCTGCAGCAAAAATTGAGCTGAAGTGCACAAAAGCAAGATCTTCACTGCAATGATATGCATGTGGAAGCCTCAACAGAAGCACAAAGAGCGAGCAAAGCGACCCTGAATTCCATTACGGTTTTTCCTTTTTTTTTTTTTTTTTTTAGAAAAAAAACAATAGAATATTTCAGACATATGCTTCCCCTTGAGATGGCAATAGGTGGGTTGAAAAGATTCCTCTGATCGGCTGCACACGGAGTTCTAGCAGCAAGAAGGGAAACTGGGAAATTTTGGATGAGCTTTACTATTTAGCAGAATTCTGGTGGTATCTGTGCCGCCAAACTTCATGTATCTTTTTGCACCACTTATGAGCATTCCCACTCGGGTCCATCAGGTAATATGTCCTGTTTGGCTATAAGTGAACAACATTTTAATGAGTACTCCAAACAAAGCTTAACCAAAAAGCAATATTCTGCACCTAACAATAATTATTCAGAGTCAGTTCACAAACTTTCCCAAAGTTAAATTGAATTACAGTTATACAGCATTCTGTATTACTGAATTAACATACATCCAGCATCCTCAAAACTGATAAACAGTCAGCTGGCAATAAATTGTTGGTACACTCCTTGTGATTTACTATAAACAAAGAGTTAAATTTTAGAATTTCTTCTTAGGATCATGCTTCAAATCCCAAAATCCACTTATAGTTTAATTACACATAAATAAACAATACACTTGCATTTTTGTGAGTTATGCATATGTCAGGGGGTTGTTGTTTTGTTCTGCTTTTGGGGGAGCTTGGGTTTTGTGGGGTCTTTGTTTTTTGTTTTGTGGGTTTTTTGTTTTGTTTTGTTTGGGGTTTGTTTGTTTGATTGTTTTTAAATAAAGGCTATCAACAGCTGTATTTAAGGAATTAATACTTTCTCCAGAAAAGATTAACAACCTAAAGTAGTTGTCCAATGACCTTAGCGCAACTTAAAGACATTAGAGAAAGTCACTTACTGTGTGAACAAAAAATGTCTTAAAATTCTTGGCTTCTGGCCGCAACTCTAAAGACCATGGAATTTCTCCTTTTAGAACTTTGTTGACAGGATCCACATAATACAGGTGGGGCCCTTCTGTGAGCAGCAATTGGCGCCGACGTGCAAACAATCCCTAACAAGAAAAGCAGAAGCAGCAATGCCAAAAAAGCACAAGGAAAAACAAATGTAAATGCGTAGATCTCTGAATTTAACAGAGGTAGAATTAAAATAGCTCAGCAATTGGACAGCACATTTGAATTTGGGGGACTTTTTTGTTTTCCTTTTGCTTTATCTGTTTGACCTCACTCCTTTTTGAGGAGGTTCCAGTGTATTTCTACTACACAGCAAAACACAAGTACTATTTTAAGAAAGCATCTAAGTTCCAAGAAAACAAAAAAACTGTCTGTACAGAGTGAAGCAAATTTTGTCAAAGATTTCAGCACAGAAATCGATATTATGATTTTGTGGAGAAAATTAGGAACAAGTGGTAGTAACTTAGATGAAAGAAAACACACAGTCCTGTAAACTGACACAGACTGTCATTGCTCACCCGTACCATATTCAAGTTAATACTTAAAGTTGTTCTAATATCACCTCTGCATCTCTCAGGATAAAGGCACTAGTCGGACAGGGAAAAACACCACAATTAAGGACAACATGGGCTTGCATTTAATTTTCTGATATTTGTTGCTCAATCCACATGCAGGTGTGCACTAAGGTAAAGCATTAATGGGCTAGACTGCAACTATGCAAAAAAAATGTGACAGATGAATCTTGCTACAGGGAATTAAGAAACACCTTTACCTTTCTTTTGTCCACTGGGCCCATTTTTAGGATTAAGTTATTTTCTACAAACTGATGCCTAAAAAAAAAAGAAAAATAGCCATTACTCCAGAAGCAATTCCTCCACAGAAACACTTATTATTATTATTACTATAAAGCAATTTTCCATGTCTCTTCCTAGTGTCTCCTTTTTCAAGAGATATTTATCTCATGCTCCACAACATCATCTAGACCTTGTAAATTTTAGAAACATAGTATTAAGTTTTCACTGCTGTTGCTTTGAAAATAGAAGTCAAGAAAAACCTAGTTGCTGATTGTTTACTTGAAGATATTGACAAATGCTAATTTGAATTGAAATAACTTTTTTTTTTCCTGGATTCCTTACTGCTGCACAAGTAACAGATGAACTATATTTAAAGATCTTACCAAGGATTTCCACCAGCTTGTTTTGCCAGAAGTAATCTCTTTTCATCTTCAGAAAACTGTAAGTCCAGCTCAAAGGAATTGTTGTCAAGATCATGAATATACTGCTCAATATTTCCTCCTGATGTCTGTGGTGTACTTATCTCTGGGGCAGACAGTGACTGGGAAGATGCAGAACTAGAAACTTGCATGCAACCAAACTGACTCAGGAGATTGTCATACTGGAGGAGGAAACAAAGTGGAGATTTCTTTTATTAAAAAGCTTATTTTGCATTAAACTGGAGCTTTTAATTTAAGCGTGCTTTTGTTTATTATGTTTTTTTGGTAAAAAAGACAGCCTACTCTCTTATCCAAAAAAAATGCTTGTTCAAAAGCAAATGAACCAGTATTTTTTGCCAAACACTCGCTTTACCAGAAAAAAAAAAATGCTTATTAGTTCTTTATAATATAATTATAATAATATTCTGCATATAGTTCTCTATAAAATACTTTTTAGTATTTTAGCCAGTGATGTCATACTAGATTCTTAATAATTGGGTCTTTATTAAAATATAACTAATCAGTAGTTTCAATAACACTATTTAATATGCAATAATTATGCTTTTAATGAAAGTCCCAGGCAGCATCAGACCCAAATATTGCAATAGACAAACATACATTTCCATAACAGTCTTCATCATCCTCTGACATGGCAGGTAAATATGCAGTAAGTTTTGGGGGTGTCTGTAGATGTAGGTTCTCCCACACAATTGATTCAAAGAAGGGGTGAGCTTTAAGAGGTCCATAGCCTCCCATTTCTTCACAACCTAATCTGTTGGTAGCATCCAGGACCTGAGCAAATTACAATAAGGTTAACACGCATAAAATGACAAGGAAGGGGCGAACACCATTCACATTTCCACAGAAGCATGCAGAAAACCTATCGGTCTCACTGTCCTAAGCATACGTATCTAGACTATAAAGGGAATGCTTGCAACACAAGATGTTATTTGTCAGTATGTCATCAGCAACATTTTGTATTAGAACAGCTCACAGATCTAAAGAAAAGAGCACTTTGAGTGAGCCCACACAATTTTTTGGCTTTGTTTGTTCACAAAGACAGAAACAAAGCCAAGTAAACATACTGAGAAGGCCTGATGGAGCACAGCTCATTTAAGTATAGCCCAGTATCACATTCCAGTGCTGCTAGCAGCTGTGGAAGCTATAGTTGGTGTCAAACATCTATCTCTCAGGCACCTTAAAACCATGCCATTCGCAGAGTGTGGACACAACCTGGACCTTACCATTCAGCAGGCGCTGGCTTGGCCAGAGAGCTGGCCTGGGCACAGGAACATGCTACTAGGCCCTCTATGAGGGTTGCACTCAGCACCATGCACAAATGTAACACAGGTGCCTCTTTACCCCCCACCCCATGCTAATACTCTAGACTACTGAATTTCAAAAAAGCTTATACCACCCAAAATGTTCTCTTCATATTCATTTTAGTGCCATGGATGTGTCTTACTGATGACAGAACTATTTATTTCTTCCTGTCTGTCAAACATTCACATGCAGAGTAATTCTTTGGCTGATACAATCAAGATACGCAGTAAGTTCAAGTGTAAGTGCACATTAAAATGCAAGGTAAGTTGATTTAGTGTAATGATTATCTCTCCATGTGATGTATAGAACTGTTTTCAACTAAACGATCCATTATAGAACTCAACTTATCAACTTCTGTGTGTAATGGACAGTATTTAGAGCCATTTCCTTCCATTCCACTGAGAAGAATTCCCTGTCCATGCTTTAGAATTCAGATTTTTAAAAAATAATCACCTAAGTGCTGTTTAATAATGGATGGGGATTTTCAAGACACTCCCCTACACAGTAATGCTCACAGTCTTTCTTACTATAAGGTTTGCAATGGAGTGCATAGAAGCTTTAGGAAAAAAACAGCATAAGCTGAGTGCTTCCAATGTCATCAAATCGTTAATAGCAGCAAGTATTTACCAACAGCTTTTCAACAAGATCTTTCGCCTTGGGAAAAAATTTTTCTGGAAAGTCATATTCCAACTTTATTATCTTCTGGAATATAAGATATTCATTTCTGCAAAAGAGAAAAATATTTGCTTTTGTTCTTAGTCCTCCACAGTTCTTTCACCTTAACAGTACATAACCTGGACAAATACTGAGCAGAAGCTCTACAAGCTAAGTCACACTCCCAAAGATCTTTCTAGGGCAAAGGGATACAGTCATCCATGTATTTATGATCCTGTAAGCACCATATACTTGAATAATAACAAGAAAAGCTCAAACGCCTCACTACAGAGGTTCCACACACCCCCTTCATGTAGACATAGTTACCTCTATGGTATAAGTTACATATGAAATCTTGGGATATGATAGAGGTTCTAAGGAACCTCTCTCAGGAACTCCAGTTATAGCTGTCTAAGCATCTTCATGACATCAGAAAGGATAAATATAAGCAGGCATGACATTAATACCAACACTGCACCATGAAAAGCTGTACTTCAGAACTCATAGTAAGGTAAAAGCCAAAACCAAGTCAATATATTTGTGATCCACAAGTTAAAAAAAAAAAAAAAAGCAGCTTAAATCTCTTACCCAGCTCTAAATGGAGGCAATCCAGCTACAAGCTGATATATTATGCAGCCCAGAGCCCAGAGGTCAGAGCTTCAAAGGGAAAAAAAAAATATATATATAGCATGCTTTCCTGTAAGAAGTCCTTAAACTGTAGTTTAAGAAAAAAAAAATTCTTAAGCTTCTGCTAGTTAGAACATAACATGAACACAGCAGGCAAACCTGCCTAGCATAATTTCCACACTATTTTCACTTAATTTGTTGACAGAAGGGTAGGCTAGCATGTAACTTTCAGGGAAGAAAAAGTATATAGTAACCATCCCACAACAACTGACTACAAGTGCACTTGCAAGACAGATGAATTCTCAGTCAAAATGACTAATGAGTATATAATGGGACTAAGACTTATTATGCACTACCACAACTCAAAGACGCATCCAACTTAATGTAATATATGCTCCTTCAGAATAAATATCCTTTGCTCTAAATAAGTTATGCAAAAAAAAAGCAGTCACGATACAGCTTTTTCACTTAAAGTTTTTAAGACATAAAAAAAAGGCAGACTATGTGGTACACAGGTGAGGGGAAAGTCTTAAATTTTAGTGTCTTGACCTGGAAGAATATTTCAATTTATTTTACCTTTCAGGAAAAATATACATAGATTTGATTAAAGCTTAGAAATTCTCATGAAGGACTAAAATAGTAACAAAGACACAAAACTACTCAAATGAAGAGTTTTCTGTAAAGATAAAACATTACGTAACGTCTAAAAGGAGATGATAGCCTGATGAAATCTTTCCATCAGCCGAAACAGTCAAAACCTCTTTAATAGAAGCAAAAGTGGGAAGTCTAATGGTACTTGTATAATTTCAAGAAATGCTAGCACAAATTAACAGTTATTGATATAAGAGATCTCTTTTCCCTATGACTCGTCAGTGGTCACTTTGATTATTTTTTCAACATTGTAATAAAATATACAACAGTCTACAAGTTACCATCAAGAACCAACTGAAATAAGTTAAGAAATTTAAGGTTATCACTCATTCCAGGTACAGAGATGAGCTTTAAAAACGTTGAAAACCCCAAGAAGAGCTTACCAAAGACAAATGCAAGTTGATCTAAATGCAAGACAAAGAAAGCTGTAGCCTTTCCCCTTACTGAGAGAATGTGACATTCTGTTCTTTTACAACAGGAATTACCATATTAGAGCAAGCTTATATAAAGCAGAATTAAAATAATTATATTATTTTTGTGTAACCAAAAAAAAAGTTATTTATTTATGGGTAAGAGAAATCCAACTTCACATTAGACACCCTCTTCTCCTGAAAACACCTAATCCTGTCTGTAGAATTCCAGATGAACTGAGGAAACCAGACAAGAAACAATACTTGTTAAGGAAAAAAAATTTCAAACTGTCTTAAAAAAAAATCCCTTTATACTCAAGCACCTTGTTTCTTTGCAATACCAAGCTTGCTTGCCTTACTAATCCCCTCCCCTCTATTTGACAGTATCCTACAGAGTCAGTAAACTTCTGAAATACAATAGAGTCCTCACCTCTTACAGGCAGATTTCTCTGTCAGCAGTTCTGGAGAAACATACTGTGCTGTCCCTACAAATGAGTTTGCCCGAGCTGGTATGAAAAAGGAAAGAAATAAGCAAATAAATACTTACGGAGAAGCCAACTTTTCCCTTCCCCCTCTGCCCCTGCCCAGTAAAAAAAACAAACTTGCAATAGATCGCCTTTTGGCTTTATATAATGCTACAAAGAACCCACAGGAATTTAATTTCTCTACCTGCTTGGAAGAGACAAATCAAATTAATCTCAGTAAAACCTATTTGGTTCAAGAAGCTAGGCATTTAGGCACTTTATTAGGTATCAAACCTATCAATTCAAGCTTACTAAACTCAAGTAAAAAATGAAGTTTATCAAATGCAGCTCAGCGCAGTGCTTTTTACACACACTGTTTGCAGCATCATTGATTCACAGGTTAATATTAAGCAACTAGTGACACAAGAATTCTATATCCTTCACATCTGAGCAACTCTGATAGTCACTGAGGTTAAATATATAAGCAGCGGAAAAACTTACTGTTTCATCTGAGGCACCGTAACTATTTGTCTGTATTTTTGTTTTTCAAATGAAAAGTAATATGAAGTAGTTTAACTTCCCACTGTATCTGGTGACCTAGCTGGCTATACCGACTACACCAAATATTACCTCTTCTGACATAATCTAAGCAGTGACAGTCAAAATTATTTCAAGATCTCTCAGTGATTTTGTTAGATAAGCGGTAATGATATGTGAAGGTTACAATCCGATAAACACAGAATACATACATTTTAAAAGGATCATTACCTGTGTCACATGAAGTAAATAAAGTAAATATACCTTGTCTGCTGTCTGCAGATAATACTTTTGCTGTTCCAAAATCTGTTATTTGAATATGCATATCTTCATTTAGTAAGATGTTCTCTGGCTTAAGGTCCCTGGAAAAGGCAGATTTTTATATTTAAACAACACACAAATTAAATTTGCAGAACTGTTTAGTGACTTATGTACATAATGGTATCATAAATAATGCAGACATTCTATAAACACTGTGTCAACTTGTCTTTAATTTGTAGTAGTTGCCAACACGCAGACTGCTAACAGATTTTGAAAAGCCCATTGACATTTGTCTTAACATGTCTTGAAGTAATGAATAAGCCAAAAACTAAGACATTTTGCATCTTACTTGTTCAACAAAAACAATAATTAAAAAAAAACCTTCACCCCTAAACCCTGATTTACATAACATCTGATAGATTGACAAGGCAGTGAGATCTGGTCCTGTTTATTCAGTGCAAAATTCTACCTAAAAAATGCCACCCCCCCACCTCACCCTCAGCTAAATGTCCAGAACAGGTGAGAACTGTAAACCACCTCCACTCTGTAAAAATTGCACGTTTACATTTGCCACATAGAAATCGATGTATAATCTGTATTTCAAATCTGAGTGTACCACTTGTACGCAGACTGCCTCCAATTCTGAATAGAACCTGACAGTATCATACACACAATCTATAGCAATACAGTTAGACATCAAGAGGTTAGCAACAACATAAGAAAGAGCATTGGGTTACAGTTATTTATTTTGCACCTAGTTTCCTCAGCTGACAAGAAAGCCCAACATACTTCCCACTTAAGTAGCTTTGGATTCTCAAATCTAGAAGCATGGGAGTTGTTTTGGTTGACTGGTAAGAAAAATTAGTGCAAATTCAAAGCTGTTTCCATCAACCACTGTGCAACATTATTCTGCTCAGATTACAGCCCTCTAATTACTGAGAAGCATGGCTTGTGCAGTTGTACAAGCTTCAAGTCTGTAGACTAGCACAGTCTAGCAGAATGACACACAAGCCAGAAAAATTGAAATAGTTACAGGAAAATGAATAGAGAGGAAAGAACACAAATGGAATGGACATTTTTAACACTTCTTAGTGACTTTTTTTACATATATGTATTTATATCATACTGTATACACACATATACATACAGCTCATATAACATATACTTGCATATTAATATTATATTATGGATCTAGAATATAGTTATGTATCCAGATACATACAGAGCTATATCTCTAGTAATTCTTCCAGAGTAGCCTGGCATCTTTAAGTGGTTCTATCTCATGTCCTATCTTTTTAGACAGCAGAAAAATCTCAAGAGCTTTCAGGCATGCCTAGAGCTCTGGATTTAAGCCTTATACTAAGTTAACTGTGCACAATTTCACCATTTTCTCCTGAGCTTCTCATAGCAGCCTTCATATGAAGACAAACTGTTGTGGTTTGAAGCTTGGGGGTTGGACAGGTGATCTGGGACCTAGGAGGGTCCCGGGGGAAGCAGTTTATTCCATCCCCTTCCTCTCCACACTCTTTAAAAGAGGCAGGAAGCAGTGCTTCTCTCTCTCCTGCCCTGTTGCTCTGGGTCCTGGTGTGCTGGAGGTCAGCGTGCCTCATTCCATGCACTCCTGAGCCATCTGAGATTTGGGTTTCATATATCTTGTTTCCTTTGTATTCCTCCCATCTTTGTAAATATATTTACCTCCCTTTTTGCTTTCTGTTCCCTGTTAAACAATACATTTTTTATTTGACTTCCAAT
>NW_008629270.1:13518-33894 GCF_000691845.1 Merops nubicus
ACCTCTGTCTCTCTCTGGGGGGGGGGGGGTAGCACACAGTTCTGTTCCATGTGGGCCCTGCCCTGAAGCGCTTTTTACACAGAACCAGAACACAAATATAAGGCAGCTCTTTTATAACACAAGATTTCCTGTATAGGCTTAGTAATAACTATCCCACTATATTAATTTTATAACCATTCTCCCAACCTAACACATGAGCTATATAATCAAAGTGAAACTGGGAGTTCTTGAATGGTAATTTCCCCATAGAAAAAGTTATGCTTTCAGTAGTCTCCACATACAGCCCCCTTAGATTTTATTCCAAGTTATTTCACAGAAAATTATTAGGAAAATATTTTGTCCTTTTAAATATAACTTTAAGAAGTTATAATGCTATCAGGAGGTACAATCAGCCAGCTTTTTCTCAACTAGTATCTACCATTCCATTAACAACTGCTTGGGAACCAACAAACAAAACAGACGTCTTACCAAAAAAAGAAGTTCTGTGGCTCAGATTTCTCACACTTACAACTTTTATTTGTTAAATAAACGTGAATGACAAAACATGCCTACTCAGACAGTATAATTACATCAAGAGCAACTACGAAGGCCCTATTAAAAATTTCGCTAAATTTAACCATTTACCTAATTATTGTTCAGATTGCGAAAATTGTTGTAAATTAATTTTACTTTTCTTGATGACATGCTGAACACTAATTGACACACCAGCAGAATTCTAGTCACTTTTGGTACTTAACACCACAGACAAAAAAAGAAAAATCAAAGTTAAACAAAAAGTCAGTTTCCCTTTTTAGATAAACCAATCTAGTTTTAAAAAGACAAGCTTCTGGTAATGGTAATTCTAAACCCAAAAGTTTCCTTACTTTTTCCCACTAGAATAGTTGCTCTAATAATAGAGATTGCCTCTATTAAACTTTGTTTAGCTTCTCATGTTAACAACATGCTAATGAAATGCCATCATGTTCTCATTAGCCTTCCATAAAATCCACGTTTGCTTTAGGCTTCACAAAGAACATTTCTAGAAAAAAAAATCTTGTGCATAATCAAGCACACATTGTTCTCAACTTTGTATTACCTGTGAATTATTCCCTTCCCATGCAAATACTCCAGGGCTGATACAATTTCAGCAGTATAAAACCTGGTACAGGTCTCATCGAATGAGCCAATTTTGCGTATATACTTTAGCAGCTCTCCATTTTTAGCATAGCTAAGCCCAAAATCTGAATGTAAGTATAGTTAAGGTCTATCACAAAATCATTCTGAAACAAAAATCCTCACACCTCGTTCCTAAGACAAGAATACTACTAAAAATACATGAATAATGGGGAAGAAATGGATGCTTGATTTGAAACTTCTCACAGTAGCAATCCAAAACAATTTCTTAACTATGTCAACAACCTAGGACATACATCCCAATTTCTTAGCATAGCAAGGACTACATAAAGGGTTAAATTTGTAGGGTTTTTTCCCAGACACACACCCGAATAATTCATTTAAACTGCATACATGATTGCCCCCCAAGAAAACTATTTACAGTTATAGCTAGAATTCAATCTAAGTCTAAACTTGTCCCATCATCTGGGAAGTGTCAAAGTCAGCTCAGTGCTCAACGGGCAAACCTTCACCCTACAGCAGTGAGCCCCTGCAGCTGCCTTAGTGCACCTGTGCATGTACAGGACTGACACATGGCCCGGGAACACGGTCAGCAGCCTCTGAAAATCCACCACTTACTGACCCCAGAAACAGACCCGTCTCTTCCTTTTACCCTTCAACAGACAATTTGAAGCAGGAAGTTTAGGATGCAGTTCACACGATTAACAATTTCCTCAGAAGAACAACAGAAAAACCCAACTGCAAACCAGTGAGCTTTTAAGATTAAATTGCACTTTGCAATTACTGCTAGAGAGAGAACTTGGGAAACAGGGACCCAAAACAGAAGAGTTTCAGCTTTCTATCATTCAGATTATTCTGTATGTACTTTTACATTAGAACAATTTCAACAGATCTAGCTGTTCAAATAAGAAATAGGAGGAAGTATAGCCAGTGATCCCTATGTTAAACACTGGTATTATGACATTTTACTGTATAAATCAGAAATAAAACTTTTCTAAATACACCCCTCTATTTTTCATTTTTTATTTAAAATGTCATTTAAATTCAGATTGTTGCAAGTCATCCTTCAGCATTTACCACATGGACAATATATGTTATTTTTATCCATCTCCCCTGTCCCACAAGTCATCTACTTTTCCTTTTGAGGGGTCACACTCATTTTATTTGCTTAATTTCTGTGAAAAGCACAACTGCAAAAATTGCATTGCAAACTAAGATATTTTAAATATGTTATTTTCACCATTCCTGTTAAACAAAGGAACCAAAAGAAACTTTTATGAAACTGTTACAGCAGATTTTAAAAAGCAAAGGATACATAGCTTTTCATCATCCTGAAAGGTGAAGTAGAGTTTCACGAAAAAAGGGTGATCCAGACGGGACATTACATCTCTCTCCCGTGTCACATATGGCACCTTGTTTTCTTTTATGATATGACGCTTTTCTAGAATTTTAACTGAAGGAAAAAGACAATGAAAATACAGGCTGTACAACCAAATGACGGCCATCTAAGTAATTTGTTTTGAGCTACTTTTGCTTAGATAAAATTATCATAAATCCACTAATTCTCTAACTACATTAAAATTGCAGTTTTTAGAAGTTCATGTTGAAGGACTCAATACTTACTGGCATATTCTCTAGAACTTGCCAATTCTCGAGCCAAGACAACCTGTTGCCAGAGGAGAGAAAATATATTGTAACTATTCACTGAAGACATATACCAACATTGATTCTGGTGCTTCAATGAGTATTCAGAATACTGACTGTCCAAAAAAAGCTATCACAACTTTAAACAGCAAAACATTAACTATGTGCTCATATTATGCTGGCTTCAGCAAGACTCCTACAGAAGTTCAGCTCAGCATAACAATGCTTATTTTGCTAAAAGACTGATACCCTTGGCTGGGTAACCACTGGGTTTGTCTGGTGGCTTGGATTTTGTTTGTTTTTCTCCTCCAGGAGATTTCTGAAGATTTTACTATAAATCGCGGTTAATTGCCTAGTCTTCTTAAAGGGAAAAAGATAAAAGCAAGTAGTACACTGAGGAATATTTATAAAAATTTGTCACAGTACTTTTTCTTACCACAAATGGCAAAGATTGGAAGACAATATTTATCTGAAAGATGGAAAATAAGAAGAAAGACAGAGCTTTCAACTATTTACAGTTGGTTAGGAAAAAGGTTTAAAGAAAGGGAATGAGATATTTCCAGTTACAGAAGCAAGGGATAAATTTCAGGCAAGCAGTTCTACATTTTTAAAGATAAATGCTTTTGAAGTAACACACATTAAAGCTCACCTTCAGGAAGCAACTTCTATAAAAGGCAACTTGTAAGACAATTGGAATAGTCCTCTTGCATGAATCTGAGCAATAACCTTGTAACACTAGACGGCTAAAGTATGAGTTTTCCTCATTTTTAAGTTTACATTCATTTCAACACCTTTCTAGTCTCAACATTGCTTTTTTTAAGTCACTGCACCAGGATTACTTCTAATTCACTTCTCAATATATTCTAACCCCTTGTCAAATCAGTTACAACAGAGTATTCCTAAATATTATTACATACATCTGATACTAAATGTTAAGAACTTCAGGAAAAGCTACTAAATAAAGCACTTTTTCAGGTGAACGAAGTGCACGCAGTTGCACTCCTTCAGTATTAGAAAATTGAAAACTTCTACTAGAAATGACCAGTATGTTACAAGCTGCATCTCTGCATATGGAATTTTTGAGACCCTTCTTGTGTATACAGGTTTAAAGCTGTGCAATCAAAGGGGAATGTTCTTAACTCTTCTATTTTTTGTTGTCAGGTTTCATCAATGAAGTCTACCATTACAGCTACCCAAAGCACGTCACTTTAGAAGTCAGTTGTTAAATACCCAGATATATAACGATCACTTTCCATGTTTTGAAATTCTACATTTTCACAAATAAATTCAGTGCCATCAGTAAAACAAAAATCCAATAGGCAATCTTGCCTATAGATACACACAGAATCCACAGTCAGAGGGCAGAAGTGATCAACTGACAGATGTGAAAATGTAAGTTGCCTGATAACTCTCAAACCTGAATTAATCTATATGGCTCCAAAGACTGACTCTCCTCCCGTCAGACATGATAGCAAATCTTACCATTAGATTTCAGATTTATTACCCACATGCCTACATAGAGCTCAGCTGGTCAGTATCAAAGCACACAGGACTGCGTATTCACCTCCTAGCCTGAGTACCTGGGTAACCTCAATATCAATAAGGAATGTGAATTCTATAGAAAGGAGTTAGACCTTACGTAGATAACTTTTAAAAGAGCATTCACAGAGCATGTGACTTGCAAATTCAGAGAACAGTAAGTTAAGAAATGTAGTTAAATGCCCCAGAATGGAGGAAGGTGAGGTAAGAAGAGAACTCTCAACACAGACTACAAAGGCAGAAATAATTGCTAACATAATTGGCAGACATCATGGCCAAGCCCAACTCTGAACTTGAAAAAGTACTTAAGACTGACAGAGATGAAGCTGCCTTTAAGAACTGGTTTTAGTCAGATACTCGTAAGTTCTTCAGAGCTCCTCTGCTTTTTAAGAGAAGTTAGAGTTAGTTCATAGGTAGAGACAAAACCAAAGTGGGGAGGGAAATATGTACCAGACATACAGGAGGTTGTAAGCAGGACAACATGCCTACCTAAACATGAGAATTATAATTCTGCCACCACATAGCTCATACTATTCTGAGCAGAGCTTGAAGCTGTAGATTTTCATTACTGTAAAAGAGCAAGAGCAACAAGTAGGCGGCCTTACATTTGTGTATCTGTTCATATCAAGCATGGGTCCAAGACCAGTTCCAGAAGAATGTTTTATTGCAGAATGTTCTGAAGAAAAAAATCTCAAGGGCAGATCATTCACCAGGTAGAATCTGTGATATCTTAATAGAATTCCAATAAAATTGAATATATTCATTATTACCCTGAGTAAATTATTTTAACTTTTTTTTTTTTAATCTGAAGCTGTCATTGGAGGCATGGTAATTTGCAGACCCCTGCTTTTTGAGATGAACACTTTTCAGTCAGAATATTGATGAAGATCTTGGGAAGTACCATCAGATCACCGAATCTACAACTACGTGTAATAAGAACAAAGCACATGCTCTTTAACAAGATGTTTTGGTAACAACACGAAGACACACATTCTACAGATCAAGAGCTCTGGTGCTAATACATCAGAAGCTTGTACTGCCATCCAGAGCATCCTCAACAGACTGGAGAAATATGCAGACAGGAATCTCACGCAGTGCCCTTTTTTTGGCCTGCAGACTGCTGGGGTAGAATAATCCCATGGACCAGTATATACTGGTGGTTTGGGGTGGAAAGCACCTTTGCAGAAGACTAAGGGGTCCTGGTGGACACCTATCTGAACATAAACCAGCAATGTTCCCATTCCTGGAGAGAAGGCGCATGGTACCTTGAGCTGCATTAGGAGGTATGTTGCCAGGCTGCTGAAGGAGGTGATCCTCTCCCTCTATTCAGCACTGCTAAGAACACACCTGGAGTACTTTATCCAGTTTTGGGCTCCTCACTAAAACAGACACATGGAGCTACTGGAGAGAGTCCAGAGAAGGACCACTAGGATTATTAATGGAATGTAGAACCTCTCAATTGAGGAAAAGCTGAGATAGATGGGATTACTCAACCTAGAGAAGAAAAGGCTCAGAGGCAATCTCACCAATGTATATAAATATCAAAAGGGAAAGTGTAAAGAAGATGGAGTTGGGCTCTTTTTAGCAGTGGGTCAAACACAAGATGTTCCATTTGAAAATCAGGAAATGCTTTTTTACTGTGAGGGTGACCAAGCACTGGCACAGGTTGCCCAGAGAGGCTGTGGAACCTCCAACCTTGGTTCCCTGGAGAGACTCAAATATCTTCCGTGCAGTCTGAGCTTTATAAAATACATCCCTAAAACTATTGATCAGTTTCTAAAGTCATAGCACTGCAGCAACAGACCAGAACTGCTAAGGTTGACAGAAGAAGCAACAGACAAAACTCTAAAGAACAAGGCTATGTAGGGATTAACACTGTCATGGTATTCAGTCTCTTCTGCTGCCATTCTAAATGCATTTGAGCTACCTAGACTTTAGATCCTCTACCAGTGAACAGGTAGCAGAATGAGGAACATAAGTTTATTCAGAACCTGAGCTAGGCCCCATGAATTTCTTTATTTATACAAGGAACATGATGCTGACCTTCAGAGACCACAAGCCAAAACTAAAAGTATCTCACTGAAGCAGAGTGTTCTGGTACACCCAAGAAGCAACAAGTCTGTTGCATTCATTAGGGAAACGTGCAAATTGCAAACTATGTACTTAAGTGCTAACTACTGAGGACTACTAAAGGCCTGCCTCCTGAACACTGCAATAGACTATATAAGAACCACCAGAAAAACCTAACATTAGGAGACCGAAAACCAAAAGGTATACACAACAAATTATGTGAAAAAGATACAGAAACATTACTTATTGTGTTACAATAGGGCAAATACAAAAGTATTAAATGAAAGTATTAATTGTTTCATAGCTTCTTTGAGATAACGCTTAAATAATTAATTCTTGTGCAATGGCATGGATGTGACAAGGAAGTTGGAAATATTCCATTTTAGGATACAGAATACAAAGATACCAACTATGGCTTGTGAAGTCCATGAGGGCCATGACACTAGAGGCTGAGAAAGAATATTGGAGAAATATCAGTTTGTACTTTCTTGTGCAAGCATCTGGCAATAGCACCTGCCACAGTCAGGACATCATGTAAAAGTTTCTACCATGACAAACTCCTAGCCCAGTTAAAATCCTTTATATAATAAAATTTTAACATAGCCCACTATGCTATCACACTTTTATTAGAAAGCAGTGTCTCCTAAAAAGCCAAGCATCAAGTCATTAGAATACAATGCAACCTCTGATGAGCTTAAAAGGTACTTAAAAAATCAGCACACATTTAGTACAACACTTAATTTTAGTAGTTAAACTTGAATCCACTGTCTCGCTCATTTACTAATCAAGCTGTTCTCTCCAGATCTAAATACTGGCAACATTACAACAAATTTTGAAGTTTATCAAAGATATTTGGCACTTCTTATAAAAGGTAAAGTTACCGTTGAAAAAGATCCTTCACCCAGGATTTTCCCAAATTTGAAGTCATCAGGTCGTTTCTTTCGAGGCTGTGGAGGCTGCTGTGCTGTATGCTGCTGCAAGGAGTTTGAACTAGATCTGGATTCAGCTGCAGTGCCCTCCATGTTAGACCCCTGTCTGCTGCCACAGGTGGAAATGACAGATGGAGTGCTGGAATCTGCTTGGTTCCTCACCATTGATGGGGATGAACAGGAGCATAATACCACACTAGGCTGGATTGGAACAGCATCATACTGAAAAGAGAAATGAAATCGTGATTCCTAGACCTTCAAATTAACGCGTAGGAGCATTATATATGAGCACTGCATGTATATGATTTCCTTATGAGCACCACATAAAGTCCTCTTTGAAAGGCTTATTGTTAAAACATCTTTAGGAGGGAACGTTAGTATTTATTTTGGAAATGACAGCTCTTAATTTGTTAAGCAACTCTGTTTAGGTCATGCTGCCCACAAACATAGAGCCGTAACTCAAAAGTCTGAACACTTTAATTGAAGAATGCCTTTTTCCAAACTAAAAAAAAATGCTCCTTAACAAGGTATCAATTTCACAGTGTTTTCTCCTACAAATAACATTACTTTTAAACTTTATTTCATGCTTAGAGATGGAGCCATCCATCCACTCTTAACAAGTAATAGTCTTCCTGAAACTAAAAGATCTATCTAGTTATGCAATGAACATCTGTATTCACAAGGAACGTGAGTTTAGAGACCCTAGTCACAATGAACTGCAAATGAACAAGTGAAGCATAAAAACCTCAGCAGAAACAAAGGATACATTCTTACATTTTTCCTTGGAATCTCAATTTCTCCAATAGTATTTCTCTTTAATACACTTTGAGGAAGGACAGAAAGAAAAGAGACAACATACAAACAAGCAGAACAGTTGGAGGCTTTAATAATCAGCAATATCTAATACCTTTTTTGAAGAATGACCTAGTCCAAGAAGTTTCAAAACAAGGGAGACTACACTATTTAAATTGTAAATACAGTCAGACAAAGACATGCCAATTAAAAAAAAAAAGAGAGAGATTCAGCCCAGAAGATAGAGTACAAGATGATAACACTCCACATAGTGATTCTTGTAGTATACAATGCAAATCATCATTTGGTACTCTTCTATCAATCCTTCCCAAGAAAGACCAAGGAAAATTGCCAAGTTGCTTTTCACCCCCATTGGTAATATAACTCCCTTAGTATGTCAGGTGTCTGCTTCAGATGTTTTACTTGAAAATGGCCAGAAAATGCAGAAAAACAGGAAAGTTCTGCTGAACTACTTCTAACAACAAAACCCAAAATGTTTGCAAACAGGGAATATTTAGGAAAATTAACACCAAATTGTCTAAACGTTATTTTTTAATCTTGATATTCTAACATACATCCAGCACAATGAAATCACAACTTAATGAAAATCTCCTAACCTGAAAACAGATGTATTACATAACCCTGACCTAGTCTGTAACATACCTCATGTCGCTGTTCAAATAAAAAATTGGTTTTGTCAGAAGTAATGCCTATCTCATTAATTTCAATTTTATCCAGAACAATTTTCTGCATTTCTATCAGAAACCACTTTAGAAGGGAGTTGGACTTGCATTCAACCATGTGAATAGGCTTAAAGCACCTAACTCAAATTAGCAATTACTCTCTTGGCTGTGCTCTACGTAGTGGGGAAAAGCAGCCTTTATTTACTGCTAGGTGTCTTTCAAAAATAAAATGCATTTCAGAAATATCTTTTACTTAGTTACTTAGTAGAATTACAGAACAAGACACACATCTTTCAAAGCAGGCAAACGCACACTTTCTAAATTGAGACAAAGCTAACAAGGTCAAGAAGAGTACAGCTAAAATGCTCCATTTTCTCCACACTCCATGACTGATATATAAATATCAATTCCCACGATACTGAAAATTAACTACTAACAATTGTTCTAAAAGTATCTTCCAAGAAGCATAAGGGAAGATTCCCTTTCCAATCTGAGTGCCATCTCTATTGCTCCACAGAATTTCTCCGAGAGCTATAACCACACTGATAGGGTGACAGACCAAGAACATGTAACATCTCCTTTCATTAGACTTTTGTCTGAGCTTTGTGCAACAGGGGAGACTGATAAGGAGTCTGCCTGTAATGACAGCTATTTGCTATATTACGTATAGCTTTTGTTTGGACAAAAGATGGATGAAGCTGGGCTAAGACCTGGATACAGATGAGAGAATTTTGTTTTTCCAAAAGTTCACTAACTTCTCCAGAGAGCAGTACCTGCCCCTACTCACAATCAATTATGCAGCATTCTTCCCTTAAAAGAAAATATATTGATGATATTGTTATGAAAACAGCACATATACATTGGAGTAGGTGTGCTGTAGGTCACAGTTCCTTTTATGCCTTCTATACAGATATTTCAGCTGACATCTTTCCCAGACTAGCTATTGTCCCTAACATTCTCATAGCCCAGCCAAAATGACCTTTCCCTCAGACGACTAGCAGCAGCCTATGTAGAGATACACAGTAACTAGAATTAAAAAAAGATTGTACTCTCTCCTATCTAGAGCACAGTGACACCGACACAAGCATGACTGCTCAACAACTGAAGTGACGCTGACATAGGAAATATCCCCTTAACTGAAATATAAGGCACGTTCACAGAGACGAAACGTTCAGATTTAGCCATGGACTGGCTCCACTCAGGCTATTCCAGAGAAACTGAGGGTTTACAGGTAAATAAAGCAGCAGCACTGTGGCAGATGCATTAGATCCCGCAGTTAGCAAGATCACCTAGGAAAACAAACAAACAAACAAACCAACCAACCAACCCACAAAAGCACCAGAGAGCACAGAGAAAGGGAGGGAGGTGAGGGCGGGGGTGCTGGATGCCATCTATTTCTCTGCATAGTTTCTGAAACTAAGTCACAATGAATATCAAATATAGAAAGGTCCTAAGGGAAGAAGAGGCAAGAGTAAAGCACTATACTTGGCTAGAAAGAGGTTATTTCTAGCCAAAGTATAACGTCAGTTCATCCCCTGACTTTCTCAAAGCAAAGTCAAGATTAAGGGCAGAGGAAGATGCAATAAAGTATCAGTTACCTAAGAAATGACAGAACTGTACAACTAGGTATGTTGCACCTGAACATTCCTAGAAAACATCACTTCTACACTTGTCTCTCCATACTCCACGTATCCTTGTGTAGTAATTTCTGTCCTGTATTATTTATCTTCTCAGTTTAATTTTGAAAGACTCAAAACCACGTCTGCAGACACTCTACATGTTTCTACACATATTCACATATGCCAGAGAGAACACAGGCTAGCTCACCAGGTCTAACCTCACACAGCCACTTTTTCAAAAAATCAGATTTAAACTTCTGCTTGATACAGATTTTCTTGGTCAGATATGAAATCAGTCACTGAAGAATTAAAAAACCTTCTAACCTGCATCTGCACTTCTTAGAAGCTTGAGGATGCTCTTCTTCCACTAATTACCAACATTTCTCAGCTGGCAAGACAGTGAAAGCAGAGATGCTCACATTATGACAACATACCTATTGCATGTCATGGATCATTGTGGACCACACTAGTAACCACCGATATGATCATTCTATCTATTCTTCTAAAAAGTAGTCTCTTACACTATCTACTTTCCCCATCCCTTAGTGGTGCTGTTTCTAATTTATTTTCATATAGAAATTGTTTCCTTCTTAGTGCAACATACTGTGAGTTTTAAAACCAAATGAGGAAGTAAATAACAAACCTGATGAAGGTGAGTGGAATTAGAAAGAACAAATGTACCAAAATCTTCACTAACTAATTTTCCTAAATCACTAGAAACAAGCTTCCTTTTATTTACATACCATGTGAAGTAACTCCTTAAACTTTTTCCCCCTTGCCTGCAAACAGCAGAAATAAACTTTAAAAGAAAACTTCCACCTATGCAAAAATCCCACTACACACCACCGCATTTTTCCTTTTACACCTTCCTCATTCTCCTTTGTATGAGAAACCAGTCTCAGGCAAAACTCCAAGCTATCTAAAGGACCTATACCTTTTGGAGTATTTTTTTTCAATTCAGCATTTTGACAATAGCACTACAACTTTTAATAGATTTTAATATATCTAAGCACACAGTATTCAAACAAATACCACACTGCTCTAAAGCAAGTACAATCACGAATGCATCTGTACTAGCTTTTTCCAAAAATCTGTAACACTGCTTTGCTGATACAGTCCTATCAACACTATCAAAAAGAATACTTGTGGAGTCTGGGCCTTCTGAAGCTTCCAGTATATTTTACTTCTATCCTAACTGACACAATACTGAACCCTGAAGATGGCTCAGAATATCTTTGCTACCCGTGAAACTACTAGCAAGATTTCATTTCTGTTACAAAGATAGTATGAATAGGGTCTTAACCTATCACCTGTCTGATAATGCTGAGTCTGACTGATGATCGTATTAACTGAATCTTTTGCTGCAGTAAGGGCTAACATAGGGCAAATTTTGCTGCATTAATACATAGGGCTAACACTTACCTATAAGACCAATTTTTTTAGAAGCAGACCTTGCTAATAGAAAGTATTATTTACACAAAGCAACATGAGATCCACACTTCAACTGGTACATTTGTTTTGACTATAAACAATGCTGATGAGATGGTAGAAGCCAGAACATTGTCACAACACTCTTATGAAATGTTTTTTATGGTGAACTGCATTACAGCTCGACCAAACGAAATAATGCAGATAAATATCCATAAAACATTTGACTTGGCGTTACATAACCTCTGAAATATGGAATACTGTTGAGGAAAATGAATATAGGGCATATTCTAAGTTAATCCGGTTAAATTCTTAAACAACTTACACATTCCCAAACAAGGAGCTCTCCCAGTTAACATCTGGATTGGCCCCGATTGTGGCAAACAGAACCATTTTTTTTTTTCTTTTGCCTTCTGATCCTGCAATACTGACCGGAGGACCTTTCCCCCCTCCCCTTGCAGGGCTGGGACACAATTACTCTGGACTGACAACCTTTGGCACCAGTTTGCGACAACCCTCAAACCAAAAAGGCTGAAAGAAAAAGAGTAATTGCATAAATCTGAAGACTGACTCTGTGTGTCTGTGTAACAAACAAAACCACAAACAAACGCCACAAACAACTACACATTTGGAAAAAAAAAAAGTGTAGCTCTTACTTAGAGCAATCTACAGCTTTTGGTACATAAGACAGTGAGCTCTTACTTTGGTCTTTATTAAAACACTACTACAAATTAAAATATTGACCATGAACTTAGGCATAGCGGTGGGAAACAAGTGAACAAAGAACTTAAGCCAGTCCAGAACTAGAAAGCATCAACTAGGAGAAACAAGGTCTTGCTGCTACTAGGACTGCACAAACGTTAAGGAGAATACCAAATCAAACCAGTTTCAGGAGAAAATCAACACACTGCACTCCTGCAAAAACATCTAATCAACTGACGAGAGTAAGGTCCTGGAATCTCTTTATTAATAATTCTGACCGTTTTAGCCTTGTGGTATCAGAAAATACAGAACTTTCAAAATTAGCATCACCTGAAATTCAGAACAAGTCTTATGGGATACAGGAATTACTGAATGGTGTATGTCATAAGTGTTAGACTAAATTATGATAAAAAGTTCACATACGATCATGAAGACAAACAATACAAACACATATGCCCTACATCTGCAAAGTCTGCTTAAGAAATGAGAGGATTCAGATAGCAACACAGTAGCACTTTAGGATATCCATGAATTAATCTTTTCACTTGCAAATAGAATTTGAGAGGTTTTCAAAGCAGATACTACAGGATAAGACACCCCCTGCTGTCCTAGTATCCAATCACAGCCTTTGCATGTCTGCCAAACATAGCCCTTTGATACATAAACAGGAAGATCATCCAAAAAAAAAATCTATGAATCTAAGATTCAACATCCAAATTAATACACTTGTCTTCAAGGACAAATATGAAGTCTATCTGTTCATCTGCGCAATTAAGAAGAATAAAGGCCTTTATTTCACATGGACAGAAGGTAATCGCTTTCACTGGACGGGTGTTTTGTAGTTTCAGAGATAAATCTGACCTGCTACTATTTATCAATAGTGAGAGTCTCCTAAGGACAGTTTAACTTAGACTTGGCCTCAGAGATTTTGTAAATTATTTTTATTATTCTGACATTGTTTTTTACTGCTGGTTAATTTTTATTGCTTCATAATGTGGGTTTTCTAAGGATTTATCTGCAAAATGTAAAGGGAAAAGCTGAACAGCTATGTAGTCACATTTAATAGTCTTTTTGTGACACACTGGTGTTTTAGAGGGTTGACAAAGATGCAACAACTTCATCTGACACACATCTTGTACCTGAAAAAGAGCACAGGAATTAGAGGATACTATGCACAGCTTTCCCACTGGCCTCCTCCCCCTTCATATTCCACAATGAGAAAGTTTACTTTCTCCAGGTTCTCCAATGCCTATGTGTGACAGCCTTTGCTTCAAAGGCTCGAGTGTAACACATCCTGTAAGTTCCACCATATTCCAAATGAAAAAAAAGCAAGTCATCAGGTCAGATACTAAGATGAACATACAGTCCTCAAACTATTCCTCATAGTACCTAATAGAGCGCAGGCAAAAGCTGGGCAGTTCAGCTACAAGAAACATCAGATACAAAAACACTGATTCACAGAACAACAAAATCCAAGCAAAAGCCTCACCTTCAAGCATAGAAAGCACAGTACAGGTGATACATCCCATGATTTGTCAATCTTATCCAGGAGTGGTTTGCAGGAAGCATAATCATCATCATGTGATGCCTATCAATATCCAACACCAGCTTTCCTTTAGTAAAGTCTGTGCACTGTTTCAGCAGTGACTGCCACGAATGAAGGCAACCCACAACAGTCATAGATGGTGTGTTCTCACAAACTGCAGTGAACATCAGTTCTCATACTCCTATGCTCATGTCTGTTTATGCTCTGGACTTCTGTCTAAAAATGGACCGTGAGACTTTCTGCAAAGTGACCAACAACATCATCTCTCCATTAACCAAGTGTACATGTGCATATATAGCAAGAAACAATATACTGAATAATTTCTGAAAATCCATGGCATGCCAATTTCCACTTATATATGTTCAGAAGTTTGTGAGATAACTTAAAGAACTTGGTAACACATCTATTTCCCAACATTATCTTTAAGGAATTCAAACATTTGCCCAAAGAAAAAGAGAGAATCCATTCATATGCCTTAAAGAGAGTCACTAGCTGGTTCTCAGACTATCTCGTCATTATAACAAAAATCAAGCATGTGACAGACAGAGCAAAACTCGGATCAAACCAAGCCTCAGCAGTACTTCTGCATGCACTACACAACTAGTAAACCATTCACCCACTTAACACATTAACTTTGACACTCAAATACATGCAGCCACATTAAAAAAAAAAAAAAAAAAAAAAATCCACACACCACCACACCATAGTAATTGGGGGGTATTTAAAAACATGTACCCTGCTCACACTTTCAGCCTGATAGAAGAGGATGCATCCCCCCTAATCAGGAGGGAATACCATTAGACTGGAAAAGTAAGGAAAACAGAAGTATGCTTTCAGATTTTGAAACCTAAGAAAAAACTTACAAGTGCTTTGAAGAACCATACTTGACATTCATTCATTGAAAGGAAAGAATAAGTTAAAAAAAAAAAAAATATTGTAACTGAATACTACACTGGCAAAGACCTAGACTTCTCTGGGAGGAAAACATTAAGTCATACTTTAACAACTGATCTGTGCAGCACGGTGCAAAATAGGGCATTAAAAAAGTTAATAAAAAAAATGTGATCAAAAGGGGTGATATTAAAGCATTCTTTAAAAAATCTTCTGCGTTTAAGCACTATACAAAGCAATTAATTAAACAACCTGGTTAATCTTCACGATATCACATGAAGTGAAGTTTGTATTGAAATAACAGACCTTGTTGAACCTTTCTTAAGGCAGACAATTCAAATGCCTAACACAACTACAACAAATAAAATTAACAGACATTTCTAAGAACAAATACTCCTCTCCAAAAACCAAACAAGCCACTTATTAAAAACTGTACTAGGTCACAAAGATGCCCAAGATATTTTTCCAGGACCACAGAATGGGGTTTTTTTTGTACAGAGAAGTTTTAAAGATCATATTAACTCATTATCTTCAAACTAATCAAAGTAAACAAACCCTACTCCAAGTATTAATTACTTCTAGATATTAAAAAAGTCTTAACATCAAGCACTGATCCTTGTAGTGCAGCAATTTGCATTTATATTGTGTAGAGCTGCATCAGCACCCTTTCAAATCTCATCATCAAATGGCATGCGAAGATTACTGCAGAGAATGTAAGACCCAGCTAATAATTCAAGGTGTCAGTCACCTCCTCGTCTTGAAGGAACTCAGCATTACAGTCAGCAAAACAATCTGAAGCAAAACAATTTGTCAAAATCTATGTGGTGATCAAGGTCCATAAATGATTACAAATTTAACAGAACAGATTCAAATCTCATATTCCAACTAAAAGAGCTATTTTAACACAACTTTGTTTAGCAAAAGAATCTGAAGTCATATATCTATCAGGAGTGAATTTTTTTGATCTCAGAAGTTAATCACATGAAAAATCTGTTGCTTAATAGACCACTGTTACAAATAAACCATGCAAATTTAAAAAATTTTCAGCTGTATGAGGAGGATTTTGTTTAAACAGACTATCATGCTGACTGATTGGCTCTGACCCACCAAAACAACTACACCCACCTCCACACACAGTGTCAAGCCTCTTACATGCTGGAAGCTAAGCATTCATTGAAGCACTGCATAAAACTGTCCCAGTGTGTCCCAAAAAACAATCTTTTAACAAAGTATCCTGATAGAAAGTACCATCATTTAAAAGACGACTTCTCTAAAAATAATATGCTGGTAATACAAGCATACAATCCTTACACTTGACAAACAGAGGGGGAAAACGTGAAGCAGTCACTTATTCCAAGACAGTACTCTACATAAACTGATTGGGACCTTTGCAACAGTAGGAAACAGAAGTATAAAAAGAATTCAAGTTGATGTAGTCTACTTAATATGTTAACAGCCCTAATAAGTTTTAAAGAAAAACTACTGTAACCTGAAGGTAATGTTGCAAATACTTGTAATAAACCATAATAAAACAAAGTTATTGCTTCAGAGGAAACATATAGAAAGCACTGGCTAAGCCTGACAATGCCATGCTCTAATAACCTACGAGAATCTGATTAGTAAACTTGGGTCTTTTGCAGGGAATTTATATTACTGTAAGGCAGAAGTAGGTTGTGCGTAGAATCTAAAAATCTAGGCACTAGAATCTAGACTCGTGTCTAGTTAGCAGTTGTTATTTTGGAAGATACACATCCTATCTACAAAACATAATCAAGAAGATTAACTTTGAAGATGTTTCAAAAGTAATTGATTTTTCTTCTCAAGCTTTTTGGATGTTCATCCTCACAAATTTCATGGTATATAAAGTAGTTTTTTAAAGTTTGAGGCAACACACTGTAGTGTTCACATAAAACAATTTCAGAATGAATAATAAATAATCTGTTTCTCACCAAAAACAAAGCTCAGCTCTGACGCTACCTCCTTCATAACTGAACACCTACCACCAGCTACTTTCTGCAGTAAATCTCTAACACTGTTTATCCAGAAGTGAATAATGAAGAGAGCAGATTCCTTTTATATCAGCAACAATGCAACCAACAGGCTCAATGATTTGAAATTGCAGAGAACACTTCTACATTGTTACAATTGCTGTGACTCTTCATTTAGAGAACATAGGTATTTTATCCACAAGACTGACTTTTTTTCCTACAGAAATCAATTTCTCACATACAGAGCAATGTTGACCAAAACATTTCAGTTAATGCAAATGCCTTTTTCTAAATTTTACAATCTTACACATATGGCAGCCTTTCCTGCCACTTGCTTCCAAGATTCTAATTCCAAATTCAGGTAGGGATTAAAGCTAATGAAACGACTTGTAAGAACCTGCATTATCAGCCAGCTACCCCCTAACCTCTTCTACTGCTGAGCAAAGCACTTAAGTTCCAAGCACGTTCAGGGGCAGGGACTATTTAAGGCTTCCTTCCACCACCTTCCCCCCCCATACCCCCCAAGCCTTAAAACAGATCAGAAACAGGAAACCACAAAAATCTCTAAGAACCTTAAGTCAGCCTATGTCCCAAAAAGCTACGTGTGTAAACAAGCCATTGGGAATTCATTTCTCACATACAGATCCAGGCCAGCTCACAAGAAAACAAAAGCCAGCTGTAATCTCAGTGGTCTAGATCACATCCTACACCATCAGTTATCTCACGAAGCACACCAACATTAGGAGGTGCTGCACAGCATGGATGGGGGCTCACGCTAAGAAACACAAAAAGACTTGCCACACTAGGTTCCTTGCTAGCTATGCTAGGAGGCAGAGAACAGTTTTGGGTGAAGAGCAGAGAAGCAGCCACACAGTGGTGGCAGTATGTACATGGAGCATACAAAAGTTGGGCAGCACAGTCAAGAACTGTAAATCAAAATCCTGCAAGAATACCAAAGAACTGAACATGAAATTTAATAATTTCAGAAGAATGTACTAAGCAACTTAATCCCTGCAATTTTTCACTATGAAGAATTACAGAATATTCACCACGTGAAGTATTTACAGCTTATCTTTTAAAGCAGAAATAATCTCGTATTCAATATTCAGTCACAAAACACATCAGTTTTATTTCCTGCAGCACTGATGAGTAGAATCCATAAGGTGTGAAAAACAAGGTTCTAGACCAAACAGCTAACTTCGTGAGTGTTGTGCTCAGTCCTTTCATACAGACCTTACTAACTTCCCACAAGCTCACCTGCAAGTAACACGTCAGAAAGGGAAGCAGGGAGTGGGGGGGGAAACCAGCTCCTTCCCCTTTTTTGCTTCTTTATTACATATACATAATCTAAGTTGGCTACCTGCAAAAAATGTTTTCCCATTTGAAACACCAGAAACAAGAATTCCTTGGCTTCATAAAAATTCTTCAGGAAATTCCAATATGAGAAACTTGGAAAAGGATTTTATCTTTCAGTCATACTGCCTTCTGAATGAAATTTTATCTTTCCATATCAAAAAGTAATTTCTCACTTGCATATATTCTGATGCCACAGATGTGCTAGTTCTACAGCAATCCATACAGCTTTTCTAGGAAAAAAAAAAAAAACAGATAAAATACAGGTTTACTATTAAAAAAACAAGGATTACTAAAATTTTTCACATCTTCATAAATCAGATCTATTTTTATTACTTTGTCCAGTCTAGAAAAGTGGCTGCACCCCTGGTTTCATGTCTTCTGTACCAAAATTCCTGCAAGTACTTTAATAGCCACCCTCCCTTCCAAGTTTTTCCTGCAACACTGCCTTCCAGCTGATCTGCTTTGAGCAAGTGAAATGAGTCCTAGTCTGCAGGGTGTCTCACGATGTCCAGCTACAGCAATCTAATCTGATTCAATCTGCATCTTCAGCAATCTACTGAAGACATAGATAACCATTCTTCTAGACTCTTCATTTTGAGGGGAAGAGCACTTCCTAATATGAGGCCAAATATGCTTATAATGAAGGCACAGCAGCAAGTAACTAAGACCACACGCACAGCAGCAACCAAAGCAGCACTAACGCTGTTTTCTTCTTAAAAGTGTAATTCTCTCCTTGGTACCATGTCTTCAGAAAGTGGCAGAATGTTTTAGGAATTGTCCCCACGTACACAAATACAGTAATTGTTTTGGCAGAGGGATGCTAGAATATTCCTTTCAAAGATGTGCTCTATTTTCCCCTCTCCAGTCTTCTGCATTTATAGTAAAATAATCACAGAATTCATTAATGTCATTAAATCCATCAGACATTAACAGTCACATGCTCAGAGTCTCAGAAATGCTCTATTCCCCGTATTTGATATCATTTGAATGACACAAAGGCTAGCTGAATAAAGCCACCTCTGTCCATTACTGCCAACTAGTATACTCACCTGACGAGAGCAATACTAAACACGATGGAAGAGAAGGAATTAAAAGTAATTTACTCTGAAAAAAAAAAATCTTAGTTTTAACAAGACATGTTTGCTGACTTTGTTCCTCATTCATCCTCTCTCTCTACCTTTCTCCTACAGGAAGGGACCTAAACTCTACATAGAAAAGGAACAGAAATGGTAGTGTTTTGGAGAGAAACACATAGAAAGACAGGCAAGAAGCAAGGACAGGAGCACAAAGGGAGGCATGCTCCCTGTTTAAGAGAGTCCAGGTAAACAGAAGTCATCTCCGCATCTATGACTGCGGAGAAGCAGCCATATGGAGCTCTATCAAGGCGCAGGAAAGCAAACTGTTTCCACAGTCCTCAATGCAGTATTTCATGTCCTCCCCTTTAGGGCTATTCCACATGATAATTCTCATCTTCAGTCCACAAATATGATTATGTGTAACACCCGAATGAAAAAAGCACTGAGCATGAAAAAAAGAGCATGACAGAAGTGTACTTCAAGAATCAAGGTAGCTATGCCAGTCTCCCTGCAGAAGACCCTCCTTAACCAATTCCAACCAATGAAGAAGTTTTAAGGGCTGCAGAGTGGAGCCTGGCAGCTTGCAACCGCTAGAATGAACATGAGACCCCAAAGCACAGCAGCATGTACACGAGGATAAGGAATATATCAACTGCCAATTAGTTGCACTGAGATCAATGAAAGGTAGCTGTTGCTTTTGTAAAAAACACTCTTTTTGTAGAGAAACTCCTACACTAACTAAAGTGTATAGCCTACAATGCAAGCTAAGATGTACCATTACTGCTTCTGTGCACCAGCTGCAACTCCATCTTAAATTAGTCAGCGTTCACAAAACTAGAGTTTTCCACTGTCAGACTACCGTAAACAACTGTGTTTGAAACGGCATCCTATCACTACCCTCACGATCTTCCTCACACGTTTTTTTCCACCATAAAACAAACCGATTACAGAGTGACAGGTGGCTACCCCAGTGCCACAACGCCGTCTCTCCCGGTGGGAG